>NC_085866.1:25540800-25605800 GCF_034702125.1 Engraulis encrasicolus | reverse complement strand
ACATACGGGAACAGATGTCCCACACATCCACACACCGAGTCCTAACTGCTCCTTGTCGGTGACGTAAAGTTCTGCGCAATTACAATGTCCTTGTGGCTTGGGTCTTTCGCCTTTCTTTGAAGTTACTGTTATCCATTGGCTTTAGTGTCTTATATTTTTTAAAAGTTACTTGGACAATGCACCAGTGCAATTACATGGGCGTTCACGACCCCTAGAATGGCACGCTCACACACCAATAATGTCAGTCTATCTAGATTCTATAATGTCAGCAACGAGAGGGGCACTGGGGCCAGAATATTGACAGTCTCGCATTAATACTTCGCTTAATGCCAAGTGGTCGGTATACTGTTCTTCCAACAATGACATTTAGGAAAGTCATCTGAAGAATGCACATACCACACAACACGGCTGCCTGGATATTAGCAGCCTGCCGTTTGCTGAAAACTTGTGGTTAGCTAGCCAACTTGCTATGCAATGCATAATCGCGTTATGATCTTAAATGTGAGTTACCTTCGGGACTCCGTTTAAACTACTGCTGCATGATAATGACCTATCCATCAAGTAAAACGTCCCACAGTCCCCCGCTAACTAGCAGGCGAAGCTATGTTTTCCCCGTCGCAAACTAGCAGACATGCTAACGTGCGGTGGTGGTCTGAATGAATGAGGCAATGTCGCTTTAGCACGGACAAAGACAAAATGTGATATTTACCATACTGATCCATATGCACCAGAACCGACAGGGGTCAGTTTCTGGTACCTCACCGGAACCTCCCAGATGGTCTTGTTCAGTTCCTGGCGATAGAATGTGGGCCTTTCTGGCTGCGACATTCCTGCAGAGAAAACCACTGGCGAGTCGTAGTAACTTCTCCTTTTCCTGGAACGACTGTGCAGGGCAGGCTAACCAGCTAACTTCGACGGTAACTTTTATGCAACCACAAAAGAGTAAGCTTCGAAATCGACTTCAAAATTGCGACTCAACGCTGATCCATACACAATTTGTTACAAATGCATGACTCGAAAATGTGATTCTGGACAGTCCATACGGCAAAAGAAGAGCGATATGACCATGAGCAACTGTCCCGTCGATGTCTCCCCTGCCCCTGCGCAACTTTGCACTACCAGCAAATCTTTCGGTTTTGTCACTTCCCGAACGCTCGAATGCGCCCCTCTGAAGCCGCGAATTCTCGCGAGGTGAAGCGAAATGACACAATGTTGTCAAATGTTTTAATTTTATTTTATTAAATGAAATTCACAAAAAACATCTAATCAGACGCACTTGAATACGTTTTGAAGCCTACGAAAAAATATATTTACGCAGTGGTCGACATTATTTTGAACATGGCAGACACATAGGCCTAGGCCTGTTGTAATGTGTGTGTATTAAAAATGAAGGCAATAAACAGTTTAAAAAGCACAATATTCATAAAAATAAAAAAAACATGTCACATCATAGCCCTTCTTTGAACAGACATCCTTTTGAAATCATTACAATAGCCTATAAGCCTACCTATCGCATAATCATACATTTACACCAATGACTGAAAGACATCAAATCACATTTTGCGATTGAAAAAAGACAGTAGAAAAGAAATGAATAATGCAGAAATGTTACACATGGACTGAAATGACTATAGTCTAAGGCATGCATTATCCAATGCATAATCCTAGTGTATGCTTTGAACTCATCCTAACCAGGGCACCTGATATGATTCTGCAATTTACTAAACCAAGTCAGTAGTAACACCGGTCAACAAAAATGTGTGTGGGAAGGTTTAGTGGCATTTACAAATTGGAATTAACCACCGCATTACTTTTCTTTAACCACCACATTACACAGTAAAACAAAAAAATAAGTCATACAATTGTTGGCAATGCTAGAACACCAAAAGCATATGAATAATAATTTCTGCCATAAGTTATCTGGAGAGGGAAAGGGAAATTAAATGACCATCCATAACAAAGTCTTCTGTCCTCAGCTGGTATACAAAACATTCTAGTGGTGTGACCACAAGGTGGCACTGTTGTCTTTGGCAGGTCTTGGAGTGCGTCTTAATATGTGACCTTGCCTCCTCCACTTGCGCTTGTCTCCTCGCCCCGCCTCCTGGCCCCTCCTCCGTGGAGAAAACGATAAAGTTTCCCAGCTGTCAGCCTAGCCACAACAACTTTTGAGGGACTGTTTTTCATTCACCATAACAATTGCAAACGAGAAAAAGACTCTACAATTGAGCTTTTGCAAGATATTGAAATATAATGCTGTTGTCAGTGATGTCATCATGACGAGAAGCGAGTGGAGGAGGCAAGTGGAGGAGGCAAGGTCCCATATTAAGATGCACTCTTGGTCTGTCTTCACGTCTCATGCTGGCAGGTGTGAGGCAGGTCACATGCATGAGGAAGCGTGCAAGTCAAACAAACTACTTCCTCCCATCCTTTTCTGTAGCCTCTTGCCTCTTGACACAAGGTTCAACATCAATCATCAAGTTTTTTTTATTCAATATCTGTCCAAAGCACAGTTCAAAGATCATTCTTCCATCTGCAATTGGGATGTGGAATGGGGGAAAGCCACGCCCAAAAGTTGTCCTGCATTGCTGTGGGCAGCCGTGGCCTAGTGGTTAGGGAGATGGCCTTTAGATCAGAGGGTTGCTAGTTCGAATCCCACCCTTCCACTCCCTACCATACTCCATGGCAGAGGTGCCCGTGAGCAAGGCACCTAACCCTGTAATGCTCCAGGGACTGTAGCCAATACCCTGTAAATGCTTGTAAGTCAACTTGGATAAGAGCGTCAGCTAAGTGTAATGTAATGCTGTTGGTTGACAACAGGGAAACCACAGAGGCAATGTGTGATATCAACCCAAGAGGCCACAGGAGAGGACAGAAAGTAGTGGTTAGACTTGCACCCGGATGTCATTAGGCTCGTTCGTAACAAAGCAGTGCTGCTTTTGCTAAGCAGCGAGCATGCACACTTCGCCAGTTTGATGCATTCTGGTTAGAAAATTCTAACCAGAATGCATCAAACTGGTTAAGTGCGCATGCCCGCTGCCTAGCAAAAGCAGCACTGCTTCGTCACGAACGAGAACATTGACCCAGTCGGCTCCTCTGGCCCGCCCATTAAACTGCATTGTTTTTCCCTCCGAATGCTCCACCTGTGATGGTGCGGTGCCAATCACTGCCATTCATTTGGCATATTGATTAACCACCACATACAGCATACAGGTGGAGCAAACGTGTAGGAAAACAAGCAATTTCATGGGCGGGCCCAGAGTTGCCGACTGGGACGACTATAAAGCACAGATCAGGTGGGCTGTAGTGTGGAGGTCAGGAGGCATCGCCCCAGCTGCTTCAGCTCATCTCCATCTCCATCCCTGAGGAGGACTTGAGGGGCACCGAGTCAAATCCATCAGACGTCCTCTGTGGGGAAGACCACACCATTCAGTGTACCAACATTTAAAAATATATATAAATGTTTTGTTTTGGGCTTTTATGTCCTTATTTAGGACAGGACAGTGAGAGAGTTTGACAGGAAATGAGGAAATGAGTGTGTGTGTGACAGGACCTTGGGTTGGAATCAAACCCTGGTCACTGGCGTAATGGTATGGCGTCTTCGCTCGTTGAACCACCGCGGCGCACCCCCATACACCAAACGTTTTTCTTTTTAATAATATACTGTACATAGGACAAAAGGTTCTTTCTGACAGACGCACACACATGCACATACAATTATGAATATACACACACACACACACACAGCCATACACACTATCAGGACAGCATTAAGCCAATGCGGTGCCCCCAGGCACTATACCTCACTGGTGCCCCCTTTTATAAACAATATTTGTTAAGATTGTGTCTTGTGATGCCCTAGCCTAGAAATCTAGACGCCCCTAGAGGACAGCTTTGCTGTAGGGGTTTGGCGCGGCCAGGCTAGTGATGCCCCCTAACTGACTGTAAATGGTTGGTGCCCCTGGGTACTGTGCCGCTGGCCCTTATGGATAATCTGTCCCTGACACTATTATATGCACAAACAGCTTGATCTTTACCTCCCTGGAGAAGGACTTGATCTTGCCAAAGAAGGACTTCTTGGTGAGGTAGATGAGCTCGTCCTCAGCATCCTCCCCTTCCATGATGGCACAGCTGTCTGCAGCGGGCAACTCACACTCCTCCTTCTCCCCAGCCGTCATCATCAACTTGGAGTACTTATACTCCAGCCTGGTAGAGCGCAGACAAGGGAAGAGGGATGGAGAGAGAGAGAGAGAGAGAGAGAGAGAGAGAGAGAGAGAGAGGATGTAGGCAGAGGAATGGAATTGAATGGGCAGATATGGGGAGAATTAAAAGCAAAAGGGTGAGGGCCAATTTGGAAAAAGTATAATAGTAGGGGCTCTAAGCCAAGAAATCGTTACGCGCTGGATAGAAGCATATAATTCGGTACACGTGTTCCTTGACTGATTTGAAGACATCCTAGAAGGGGTGCCCCTTGAAAAAAAAATTTCTACCATGTCATATACAATATGTCATGTTGGTAACGCATTACATTGTTATTACATGACATTTTACTTAACTGACAATGTTAATACAGTCCTCAGAAGAGATGAAGCAAGGGTAGCCTGCTAGACCAGATTGATAAAACTACAAAATGTACATAGTGTGAAAGTATGGGTGGGTCTGTGCTTACGTGCTTGACAGCATGTAACATTGTGAACGATTTGAGAAGATTCTTGGTCTGAATTAAAATGAGCATTGCCAACACTAAAACTATGGTGAGAATAGACTGCTGCTAATGCTCGATTTGAATGGGATAGTGTCAGTGCAAGATGCCCTAGGTAGCAGGTTCTCCATCCTCTAATTTCCATAACAGATATACGTATTTTATTTGTATAAGAGAGGGTAAAGGACAGGACCTTTCCATATGTATGAAGAACCCCATAAGATCACCCAATTCTATATTTTTACAAGTGCATATTGTGAGAGCATTTCAGTCATCTTTAGAATGGCATTACAGATTACTCAATATAGGCCTACATGTAGGCCACAGTATGGCTTCAGTTCAAATTAAATGGGAATGATTTCTTAGTGTATGTTGAGTAAGAAGACAGAGATTTAAAAAAAATTATTTGCAGACAAGTCCTCACCTAGTACTTGTGTTAAAAGTTGTATTAGTTAGCTCAGTAATCATTGAGTACTTAAACTGCTATCAAAACTGACAGCTGATGGACAACATGTACTGTAGGTCTTTTGCAACCCCTTACTCACAGGAGAAAATATCTATATAGAACAACACTTCTCACTTATGGTATAATACTATGAAAAGTAAAATCATTACCTGGACTCATTTTCTTGATATGCAAGGCACATAAATAGTCTGGGCGGAAGAATAGTCGATCATACCCGCCCCCCAAACAAAATGCCACAAGACTTTTTTTTTAACCTTCAAGATTTTGAGTGGTAACAGTAACATAACTCATTCCCACTACACCTTTTTGCATAATATTGTACATATCCTCAGAATGCTCTACATCAGTGGTTCTCAAAACTTTTGTGTGAAGTACCCCCTGAGAAAATATTGAGCTCTCCGAGTACCACCTTGACAACCAACATTAGAATATCGCAGTAAAGGCCTTCCATATTCACTTTTGCCAGTCAGTACAGGAGAGGTTCATAATGGCATTCCAAGTACCACCAGAGATGTCTCAAGTACCACCAGTGGTACGCATACCACAGTTTGAGCACCACCGCTCTACATGTTTCAGTTCTATAGTTGTACTGTACAGTTCAGTGCAGTGCAGTGGAGTGTGCAGTACAGTACAGTAGCATACAGAATGGTGCAGTATAATAAAGTACAGTAGAGTATAGTACAGTACAGTAGCATACAGTACGGTGCAGTACAGTACAGTAGCATACAGTACGGTGCAGTATAGTACAGTACAGTACAGTACAGTACAGTAGCATAAAGTACGGTGCAGTACAGTACAGTAGCATACAGTACGGTGCAGTATAGTACAGTACAGTACAGTAGCATACAGTACGGTGCAGTACAGTACAGTAGCATACAGTACGGTGCAGTACAGTAAAGTAAAGTACAGTACAGTACAGTAGCATAAAGTACGGTGGAGTCTAGTTAAGTACAGTACAGTAGCATACAGTACGGTGCAGTCTAGTACAGTACAGTACAGTACAGTAGCATACTGCACGGTGCAGTAGAGTACAGTACGGTATATCACATTACAGTACAGTACAGTACAGTACAGTACAGTATAGTAGAGTACAGTACAGTGCAATACAGTAGAGTACAGTATAGTCTTATAGACGTTAGCCCTCCAAAGCCAATAGGATTTCCACATGCTGTTGTTTTAAGTTTTTGAAAGACTATTTTAGTAGCCTATGTGAGAGAGCGGAAGGCAGGCAGACATGTTTTAAACAAAGGACCACACCCACAAATAAAAAAATACGAGCAAACAATAAATTAAGTGGTTAGGTAGCCAACATGTCATCTAGTAGTAAAGCCAAAAGTAGATGGAAAAACAGACATGTTACCATTTTGCTCTTTTAAAGAGCTGTCAATATACTGTATGTATGGTGTATTGGCATATTGATTATTCATAATTTCCTAAGCATAAATGCCCTTATAACTCCATTGTACACTTAGGACTGTGATATACATATCTGAACATTAATCAGCATACATTTGTCATTTGACAGCTGCACTGACACTTGACATGATGTACATGTATTATTGACTTGATTGATATGAATATATTTCAGTTGGACTCCTAGGGTTAAATCATTTAGGGGGTCCTAAGGAAGTAGTAGTAAGGTTTTGTGTGTGTGCGCGCATGTGTAAGTGGGATTAAAATTATTTTTGCCATCTTTATCTGAAGAGCAGACTGAGTGTCTGAACCTGCTAATGCTAGCATGCTAACATTGGGACAGTTATGTGTGGCCCAGTTCAAGGGTTTATCTCTTCTCCCCTAAATTTTCTAACCACAATTTTCTTTTTGGATGTTATAGATATGACCCACTGCAATTTTTTAAAACTCTTAATGAATGTTGGTTCAATAGCTAAATGCCCAGAAATGAGCTCTCAATTGTAGAGTGATCTCATTCTGACCATGGTTTTTATGATTTTCCTCTTTTTGAATCTAAATAAGACATATATAACATTGTTTTTTATGGTAAGTTTTTGCCACATATTTTCAAAGTTCAGTTTGTATACATCACACACAAATAGGTGGATTGGCCCATAACACCATTATGTCCAGGCAGTACAGCATTTTACTACTATTGGCTGGTTTTGGGCAGCCATTTTGGATTTACCACATAAAAATGACCTTAATGACATTGAAATTTGGGGCACCCCTTCTGAAATGATGGAGAACACCCTAAGGAAAGTCTACACCGATTTTGGTGCTTCTATCCAGCGCGTAACGATTAGGCCCTTTTTGGACGCTAAGAGACCCAGCTACAATGCACTGCAATACAATGTGAGACAATGTGTCACAAATTAACCATTTCTTATCGATCCCAATGTCAATTATTTGGAAGTGAAACATCAAATGTAATTTTAAAAATACATGGAAAAAGAATATCCAGCATAGTACGTAGAAACAGTATGTGTATACAGAAGGCCTTAGTCATTCTCCCCAACATTGACCCCGTGTATACCGAGGTCATCTTGCACAATCCAGCGTTAGTCTCAAACTAATGATCTCTCATATGTAAAGTAGAGTACGGTAACTTGAATTAATCCCAAAGGAAATGAAGGTGTCTAGTATCATACAAACACACAAATTATACATTTCATGACAGATTAAACATAGCACACACTAGAGCACACAATCAGACATTGGGCATCAGACATTAGGCAAATCAAAAAAGGGGAAGAAATGGGAGGCAGGTGTGCTATCAAGTAAGCCAAAAGCCTTCTACTAAGTTCAGTCAATAGCATCTGTATCTGTGTGAGGAGGATGCAGGAGGGAGGTTTACTCTTGTTGTTCCACCATAGCTGGGATCCGCTGACCCCTGCCAAAGGTCACCTGAAGGTCACTCACTTTAACTTTAACGGGCAGTCATGGGAAAGCGGTTCGGGAGTCAGACTTGTAGCCAAAAGGTTGCCGGTTCGACTCCCGACCCGCCACGTTGGTGGGGGGAATAATTAACCAGTGCTCTCCCCCATCCTCCTCCATGACTGAGGTACCCCGAGCATGGCACCGTCCCACCGCACTGCTCCCTTCCGGGCGCCATTGGGGGCTGCCCCCTTCCACGGGTGAGGCATAAATGCAATTTCATTGTGTGACTGTGCAGTGTGCAGTGTTCACTTGTGTGCAATGGAGTGCTGTGTCACAATGACAATAGGAGTTGGAGTTTCCCAGTTGGGCTTTCACTTCACTTTCACTTCACTCACTTGCGTGGGAAGAAATGGGAGGCAGGTGGTGCGCTATCAAGTAAGCCAAAAGCCTAGCTACTAAGCTCAGTCAGTAGCATTTGTATCTGTGTGAGGAGGATGCAGGAGGGAGGTTTACTGTTCTTCTGGGATCCGCTGACCCCTGCTAAAGGTCAGCTGAAGGTCACTCACTTGCGTGTCCTCTTCCAGAAGTAGCAGCTGAGGCTGATGAGGAGCAGGGCGGCCACGCTGCCGATGGAGACGCCGAACTTCAGCCAGAAGTCTAGCGTGACGCACGCGCTCACTGTCTGAGGCGGCAGAGTCACCCCGCCATAGCAGTGCAGAGGCTGCTGCCACACATAGGTGGTCCGCTAGAACATTTACAACAGATGCATAGATAGATAGATAGATAGATAGATAGATAGATAGATAGATAGATAGATAGATAGATAGATAGATAGATAGATAGATAGATAGATAGATAGATAGATAGATAGATAGATAGATAGATAGATAGATAGATAGATAGATAGGTTATTTATTGTCCTTTCGGAAAATACAGAACAGAAAATACAGAAAATGAAAGCAGAAAATAGACAGAATCTAAAATTTATTTAGCATATACAGTATTTAGCATGCAATGTACACTATTTAGATAGTATTGATTTACACAGTATTTATTATATAAGCATTATGGCATTTATATAGTATGAAAAAGCATTATTAGTACTTTTATTGTTGAGGTTGTTGTTTGGAATAGGAATAGCAGTAGGAACGGGACTAGCAGAAGTAAAGGTGGTTCAAGTATGACCGTATAAAACACTACATACATTCAGTTACGCTCTCTCTCTCTCTCTCTCTCTCTCTCTCTCTCTCTCTCTCTCTCTCTCTCTCTCTCTCTCTCTCCCTCTCTCTCTCTCTCTTTCCCTCTCTCTCACTCACTCAAATACACACACACACACACACACACACACACACACACACACACACGAAGCCGCCATGATGCCGCTCTCTATCTTCTTGTAGTGTCTCTCAGAGCAGACACACACACACACACACACACACACACACACACACACACACACACACACACACACACACACACACACACACACACACACACACACTGACCCACCATGATGCCCTGTATGCAGGCGCTCTCTATCTTCTTGTAGTGTCTCTCTGAGCAGAGAGGGCAGGCGTGTCTGGAGAGCCAGAGCAGGTGG
Organism: Engraulis encrasicolus; assembly: GCF_034702125.1. Lineage (NCBI taxonomy): Eukaryota > Metazoa > Chordata > Actinopteri > Clupeiformes > Engraulidae > Engraulis > Engraulis encrasicolus. The sequence continues at coordinate 25,596,203 of NC_085866.1, read as the reverse complement.
AAGGAGCAGCCATCACATGTCCCCTCAGAGCACTTACTGCACACACACACACACACACACACACACACACACACACACACACACACACACACACACACACACACACACACACACACACACACACACACACACACACACACACACACAAACAAACACCATTTTCAGCTGTAATCAGGGGTGAAAGTAGTTTTCGTTGCAATATTGTAATACTTTCCAAATACCACAAGATGTCAGTCTTTGTACTTGTAATACGCAGGTTACATGTATTGGCGCATCACTGTCTCATTTTTTGTCATTACATCAAATTACATTTGCTAAAACATTAAATCTTTCGAGCTTTCAGGTTTGTTTTTCAATTAGTGCAATATATTTCTGTATTACCGCTCCCCTCTCCAACACACTATGATTTTTAAGTTTATGCACTTCACTGTAGGATTGTGCCTATGTTTTCTACATTGCACAAGAAACACAGACACACAGACACACACACACACACACACACACACACACACACACACACACACACACACACACACACACACACACACACACACACACACCTTGGAAGAGAAATGAGGTCATTTCCTATCGCAGAAGGATCACAGCGTAGTCTGATGGTGGTTGATCTTCCTTTTCTGCACGCCTGCGTCGTCTCGCTTCCCCTGAGAACATTTTATTTACACAAGACCAGAGACAGTTTGCTTGTCATTAGGGATGGGCCATCCATCCGAGCATCACGTAATGTTAGTCAACTGTTTCAACATCAGTGGCAGATACACTGTAAAACATTGCAAGCCAGTTAAACGTAAAAAGGTAAGTTACCCTGCTGCCTTAAAGGTACACTGTGTGAGATGTTTAGTTTATTTCCAGAATTCATGCTACCCATTCATTAATGTCACTAAAGGCTTAACTCTATTTGAGGCTTTCTTAAGTTGAGTTCACTTACAAACTTAAGGCAGCAGGGCAACTTACTTTTTTACAACTAATCGGCTGCAATGTTCTACAATGAAAAATGTCGTTATTGGTGTTGGACTGTCATATTCATTGACAGAGGAAAGGCAGAAGTACAGAGACAGTTTTGCTTGTCATTAGGGATGGGCCATCCATCCGAGCATCACGTAATGTTAGTCAACTGTACAAACAATATCAGTGGCAAATAAAACATCATTATTGGTGTTGGACTTTTGTATTCATGGACACAGGAAAAGGCACAAGGACAGCACTCACCTGTAGTAAAATATGACATCAGGTATCGTGGTCTCCTTTGGAAAGTTGTCCGCGGGCGAAGAGATGTCACCAAGAGTTGTTTCTGTTGTGACTCCTGGTATCAAACATTGCAAATACACTGTGACCAAAAAGTACGTTTATAATCACCATTACATTAAAACTCTAATTGCCTCAGTTACATGGGACATTTAATTCAGAATAAACTCAATTTAATTCTGAATAAAACTTACTTCTGCTTTGAGAACATCATGTAAACACTTCATAATTCGTAATTAAATGAAAGTTCAATGTAAATAAACTCAATGGAACTAACTATTAATTCAGAATGAACAACATCCTGTAAACGTGGCCAATGGCACAATAATGATGTGTGCTAAGAACACAGGACACAATAAGCTCAAGCGTGATGGTGCAGTGCTGCCATTTCAATGCATTCTGGTTGGAATTTCCTAAGCAGAATGCATCATAATTGTGCAGTGCACATACGCTCTGCTCAGTTGGCGCAGCACTACTACTCGAGGCTTTCCTCATTTGAGTTAACTTACAAACTTAAGGCAGCAGGGCGACTTATTGTACTTTTTTATCTTTAACTAGCTGCAATGCTTACAGTGTACTGTATCTATCTCAGGAGAGCCATGGGCAGAGTATTGAAGGAGGGTCTCACCCAGGACCGCTGACAGCTTTGGCTGGGCCCAGAACAAAGTAATCTGAAAGGGACCCCCACCCTACCCAACACATACAATGTAATGAGAACCCAATTCTGGGACCGGGACAACTGTCCGCTTTGTCTCCCCCTGTCTGCTTCCCTGGTCTTACCCATGAGGTTGTCCCCAATGCTGAAGGGCTGGGAGGAGACCACGGTCTGTCCCCGGACGTCGGAGGGGACGATGGTGGACTGGCACGCGTAGCCACTCAGCTCCTTCCTGCTCTCCGTGATGTTGTCCACACACCTGGCCATCGCCCTGCGCTGTATACAGGACAGCAGAGCAGAGCAGAGCAGACATTCTTTATTCATTCAAGAAAGAAATTAAGATGTACAGCCGCATTACAGTTTTTCTCAATTGGTTTTGTACATTTCTCACAACAGAATAATAATTCTCAAACGTTTTTGTTCAATTGTCACTTCCTGGTGTTACCTGTGCACATGATGAGGAAATCAGTTTGTCATTGTTTTCAGCATATAGCAAATGCTTTCGGCCACCATGCCATGGTTGTGTACAAATATCACTTTTGCACATACGTATCATCAACATATCGTAAAATATTCACTTGGAGCTCAAGAACACAATTATATCATGATTTTCATTATGCACTACGTACTGTATGTTAAATCAGTGTTTCCCAACCTTTTTTGTGTCATGTACCCCCTAAGCCTTTTTGTTGCGCCATGAGTACCCCCTAACTCATGTTTTACATCACTTTTTCTATTGCAGTATGACTATGCTCCATGTATTTGTTCAAATTAAATTTTTCCAAGTACCCCCTGCAGTGTGCTTGCGTACCCCTGGTTGGGAAACACTGTGTTAAATAACTCACAACCTGCGCTTTTATCTTAATTGTTGTTTGGAAGAGTACTGTATGTGAGCAGATGAGCAGACAATGAATGGAGGAACAGACAAACTGGACATGGTGGCAAACAAAACAAGGAAAATAAGATTTGTTAAGACATGAGATCACACCTGGATAAATGGACAAACAGACAGAAATACTCAGACAAACAAATAGAGAGACTCAAAAGGGACTCAGAGGCATAGTAGAGAGGTTAAGCCCAAAACATAGGCCTTTGACTTCATGACTTGAAGTCAAAACTCACTTAACCTCCCTACTAGCAATGCATTGGATTCAGCCAATCATAGGAGTGTCAATATACCTCTCCGCCACAGAGTGCGATGCTGAACTGCTGGAAGTACTTGAGTCCCCTGCTGGTGAAGCGAGGTGTGCTGTGGGCCATGGTGACGTTGGAGAGAGGAGAGAAGTCGTAGTGCAGGGTCTCCACTACCACTCCGTCTCTCTGGGATACCGTCAGCTTGCAGTCACTTAGACAGGTGGAGTGGGCCTAGAGAGAAGTAATGAAGGAGTAAGAGCAGATGTAATGCAATGTACAGTAAACCGTACAATGCAGTTCAGTAAAAAAAAAACAACGGTGAGGATTAGTCAGACAAATTTTCATCTGTAGGTGTGTGTGTGTGAGGGGGTGGTGTGTGTGTTTATGCTGTGTCTAACTTGGTCTGTGCATGTCAGTGTGTCAGTGTGTTTGTGCGCCTGTCGGTGTGTGTTATGTTGTGCTGTACAGTGCCATACTTACTCTGTGTACTTGCGTATGTGCGTGTCTGTGTGCGTGCACATGCACATCTGTGTGTCTGTACACGTGCACGTTTGTGAGTGTGCGCGCATTTGTGTGTGTTGTGCTGTGCTGTGCTCAACTTATTGCCATAAGTGAAAAGGCAAAAAAACACAGCTTTAACGCCCCACCACCTTGACTAACAAAAATTCTGGGGGAAACACTGCCTCGTGGTATACCAAACCAAGCAGTTCACTCTGGCTATCTGACAAATGGTGTGTGTGTGTGTGTGTGTGTGTGTGTGTGTGTGTGTGTGTGTGTGTGTGTGTGTGTGTGTGTGTGTGTGTGTGTGTCTGTGTCTGTGTCTGTGTCTGTGTCTGTGCATATGTGTGAGTGTGCGCACATGTGTGTGAGTTGTGCTGTGCTGTGCTCACCTTGTTGGGATAAGTGTTGGGCCCACAGCGTACACAGGCCTCCGGTCCCACCTGTTGCTCAGCGCGGACGATGCTGTTGGGGGGGCAGGCCTTACACACACCTGAACCCAAAAAGGTAAAGAAGACGCGCTCACACCAACTGGGTGCTGAATCCCACATAAACCATAAATGAATAAAGGAAGCAAAGGACAGCACTCTTCAGATTATTCTGTGTTTATTTGCCCAAAAAGGTTTCGGGCAGAGTCTTTCTTCAGCATGTAACATACTGAAGAATGGCTCTGCCCAAAACTTCGTGGGCGAATAAACATAGAAACATTTGTGGAGTGCTGTCCTTTGCTTCCATTATCCTTACACACACCTGTACCCTCCAGCATGTAGTGACCTGGCCGGCAGGGGACGCAAGTTGACCCTTGACCTTGAGATGACCCCCCCAGGGCACAGTGACGACACTGGGACGCCACACCCCCAATGACGTTGGAAATGCTCAACGAGTAGAGTTTGGCAAAGTCGGAGCTGTACTGGCTCTCCTGAAACACAGAAGGGAGCAGTTGAGGGTTAGTGTCCTCTTTCTTTTTGTTTTGTTTTTTTGGGGTTTTTTTTATTTAGGGGCTTTTATGCCTTTATTTGACAGGGCAGTGTGAGATGGGGACAGGAAGTGAGTGAGACAGAGAGACGGGGGAGGATCGGGAAATGACCCTGGTCGGACTCGAACCGGGGTCCACGTGGGCATGCAAGCCTAAATGTGGGGGGGCTTAGTGCGCTACCCACCCCCCCCCCCCCCCCCAGTTGGGGTCGCCGGCTGGTGTAGAACATTTATGTAATGTTTCTGTTTATGATTCAAGTGAGTGACATTGTATCTAGAGTACGCACGCACGTAATGGAAGATACATTTTATTCCATATCAGTTACACTACTTGTCAGTTAGTAACCAGTGATGCCACGGTGATGCTGCCTGTGTGTGATGCTCCTGATATCTAAGTTAAGTGTTAAATTTATTACGGAATCCTGAACCCGGTATTCAAGCATCTATCATTCACGATACACAACAGCAGGCCTATTCACTATTTGCTGAAAATACTCAACTACAATGTAACAACATTGCTATGGCATTACAGGGAGCATTAAGTAACAGTTTAAGACATAGACATAACAAAGAAGGGGTTAACACCATGAACTTCAGGTATCCACTGTAATGACAACAGGCTAAATGATACCATTAGGATCATTTTTCAGAATAAATTCATGACGTATTATTATGTCATGACCAAGTTACTATATGACTACATGAAGAGTAGAAATAATGTAATATTACTCCATTAACCTTCAAGTTCAAGCAAGACGATCTGCTATTGACTGATGACACATCTGACAGAGGACATCACCGTTTACCCTGAGTGCATTTTGTGCAGTTATAATTAAAACCATAACCCTAATATTAATGTTGTATTAGATTGTAGTATGCACAGTAGCAGAGATGGGACCAAGTCACTAATTTGCAAGTCGCAAGTAAGTCTCAAGTCCTTCCAATCAAGTCCGAGTCAAGTCACAAGTTACGACACATTTGACCAAGTCAAGTCCAAGTCCAAGTCGTGCCAAAGCCAAGTCAAGTCCAAGTCCAAGTCTTATTTTTTCCAAGTCATTAACAAGTCACCTTGTATTCTATGTGCAATATTGACAATTACCTCTGGTCATAAATTCATTACCTCTCCACATTGCTTTGCATGTCCCCCTTCGCCAGTCATGTCCCGAAAATCGACCATTGTATACCATGATTTTATGTTTTTTTGAGCATGGTTCGGCATGGTTTTTTGTTTTACTAGGTTTAACTGTAAAATGAACCATGGTTTTACTCTGAAAAGTAATCATGGTTTTACCACGGTTTATAATTATTCATTAAAATGACTTTCATCTTTTATCCAATGCACATATTGGTGACAGTCCTTGGAACAATGTGGGGTTATGTGCCTTGCTCAAGGACACTCCAGTCATAGATGGAGATGTAGGGAGAGGTGGGTTTAAGGGTGGGATTCAAACCTGCAACTCTGTGATCTTCAGCCCAACTCCCTAACCATTACAGCACGGCTGCAGACAAGCTTTCATGTTTGTTTGGGTGACCATGCAATCCACAATTGATCATATATTTTTTAGCATGGTTTTTGACTATGGTTGAAGGTAAATTATTTATAATTCAATCATTTTTCTTTCTTTCATGCATTTTTGTTCACACACAAAATGCAAAAAAAAATAAAAATAATTGACTTGGAGCACTATTGCAAGTCATTGCAAGCTAAAACTGTCAAGTCGAGTCAAGTCTCAAGTCAATAGCGTACAAGTCGAGTCAAGTCACAAGTCACTCCTAATATTGGCAAGTCAAGTCTCAAGTCGAGTCATTTGTGATTCAAGTCACAAGTCAGTCCGAGTCACAAGTCACAAGTCCATATCTCTGCACAGTAGTATGTAGTAATGTAGCATCATTATGATTAGTGTGTACTGTAATATGCATAGTAATATTCAGCATGATGATATTTGGAAACTAAAAAAAAATTAATAATAATAATAACAATAATAAATAAATAGATTTAAGTGAATAAATGGAATGAAACACATGTTAAAAAAAACCCAAAAAAAACGAAGGCCTCCACGGCGGCCTCGAGGCCAACTGGCCCATTACCGTACACATTTTTTCTCAGTTTCAAAGTTGACGTAGTTACAGCACTTTGCCTTTGTAATATGGACCTGCTACTGACTGACCCTTTACCCTGACTGTAGACCTTTCATGCAGATGGCACCAGCGGTGCTCTTGGTTATTAATACCATTTTGGTAAAAATCCTAATGTATGAAATGTGCAGCATTACCGTAGTGTGCATGCCGTGGCGTTGGAACCCCCAGGTGAAGCTGACGGTGCTGTTGCTCTTGATGATGTAAGAGTAGGACTGCTTCCCATTGGTCCCCCGCCAGCTCTCCACCACCACGTTGTTCCTCTCACTCACGCCCTGATAGGACACAACATGTCATTAGAACTGAAAGTAAAGTGTGTGTGTGTGTGTGTGTGTGTGTGTGTGTGTGTGTGTGTGTGTGTGTGTGTGTGTGTGTGTGTGTGTGTGTGTGTGTGTGTGTGTGTGTGTGTGTGTGTGTGTGTGTGGTCCCCCCCCCATACACACAGGGCCTCATAATCACACACACTATTAATTTCCTGGGGTTACCATTTATGTCAGTATGTAATATATCTCTGCAGTTCTGCATTAGATCTCTAGGTTGCAAAATTAATATTCTACTCTTTATGATTCAGTTAAACTGAAAGTGCATTATAGGATTAAAACAAACAGTAAAATGAAGCAAGGAAAATAAAAGGGATGCGTATTACAGTGTGTTGGTTTACTTACAGCCATGAAGAGGAGGATGCAGCTAGCTGTACACTTCGTCTCAAACACGAATGTGATCCTGGACAGCTCTCTGTTTGCCTGTGGTGAACTGCCAAAAAACACAAAATTTTAACACAACAAGCAGTCACCATGTCATCAACATCATTCAATAAAAAATAATGATAAAAAATAGATGGTATGAAGTCAGTTATTAAGTACATTTTCAGACTTAGCTTTGGCAAAAAAAAACATATGCAGTTACAGCTTAATTAATGAATTTATATATTTTAATTTATTTATGTATTGCTTTGTTTCTTGTATCCCTCTCATTTCAAACAGCTGACCTATAGCCTGGCACGCTGAGGGTGAGCATCATGTAGCCTGTCTCCATGTCTCCAGGGGTGGTGTACACATACTCTCCTGCCACCTCCCACGCTGCAACAACACACACATGTTCAAAATCATACCACATGCTGCTATGACGGCTGGGTGCAACGATCAATTTGAACATTCATTTAAACTGAGATGCACACAAATATACATAATCAAATTTAAAGAAGCAGGAAATTATATTAAAAAAATATATATAAATATATAAATGCATGTAAATATAAATATTTACATAAATGTATATGTAAATATAATATGTTGAATCCATAAAGAACTAGGAAAAATAGAGTAAAACATAATAGAGAGGTCACATACCATAGTATGTTTGTCAGTGTTTAACAATCATGCCAATAAAAACCAAATATAATGTACATACGTACATGTACAGTATATTTGTGACAGTATGGGCATTCATGAATAAGTCACAAACTACGTCTCATTATTTATTTGAAGATTACCACCATGTCCACAAGCAAATGCGTTTCGGCTATCAAGCCTTCATCAGTGCGTGGTACTCGCACTGGAGTACCTTGCACTGATGAAGGCTTAATAGCCGAAACACGTTTCCTTGTGGACATGGTGGTAATCTATAAATAAATAATGAGACTTAGTTTGTAGTGCGGATTTTTCTTCTCTAAGGTGATACCTTTTATTGCGCACCCAAAGACATTCATTTTTCTCCAAGAACTTTAGCGTGCCAAAAACTTGAAGACATTCATGAGCAAGCACTACCTCCTCACAGCATGTGTTGTGTTTATGGAGTGGTCCTGTGTATTATGCAGAGACTATGAGGTATGTTTGGCTTAGAAAGTGGTGGGGAGATTACAATGGCAAATTGTCTGGGTGTACTATTTTTGCATTATATGTGTGTGGAATCATGGTGGGGATAAGCTAGGTTAATCTCAAAAGTGGTATGGATGGACAGGACACACATGTTCCCACCATCCGCATCTCCACATCTACATCACACTAGGGCTGTAACAATAGACTCAAGTCACGATTCGTTTCGTATCACGATTTTTGACCAACGGTTCGATACACACGATTTCTGAAATGTATCTCCATTGAAGCTTGGAAACACTATCACATCAAATCATAAGGTTGTTTTCTGGACTAATGGGTAACAAAACTTTGAAAGGGCGTACCACGATACTTCCTCCTTGTATCGCAATACAGTATTGTGACTCTGAGTATCCCGATTTCTCGGTTCGATACAATATTGTTACAGCCCTACATCACACCCATGTTTTTGTTGTACCTGTATGAGATTGGACTATACACCCATGTGTGTTGTTGTACCTGTATGAGATTGGGCTCTACACCCATGTGTGTGTTGTTGTACCTGTATGAGATTGGGCTCTACACCCATGTGTGTGTTGCGCTACCTGTGGTTCTCTGGGAGTCGCTGTAGTCACTGCTGTAGACGGAGCTCCTCATGTTACTGGGCATCCTGTTCCACCACTTGTACTCGTACCCCACCACCGGCTCCGTACCTGCTGAACACTCCGAGCATACTACACACACACACACACACACACACACACACACACACACACACACACACACACACACACACACACACACACACACACACAGGCACACACACACACACACACACACACACACACACACACGGACACACGCAGGTGTGCACACACACACACACACACACGGACACGGACACATACACACGGACACACGCAGGTGTGCACACGCACACACACACACACATGCACACACACACACACACACACACACACATACACACACACACATACACACACACAGGCACACACACACACACACACACACACACACACACACACACACACACACACACACACACACACACACACACACACACACACACACACAGTCAAACGAGGAATACATGAACACACAAAAAAACATGTTGTTGAAAATGTGTAACAACATATTCGGCAAGTTCACTGCTGTAATTCAGTAGATCATGCACCACCTGCTTGCACCTGTCCTGGACATTTTGCTATCACATGTAAAGGTACAACAAGTGCAACCCTAGACAAACCTGTCTCCAGCACAAACAGATCCGACATAAGATGCTATCTAGAATGTCTCCATGACCTGTACTATGCGTCCTATTCACCGGATGTAAACATCACCTGATATTAAGTACCTGAGTGAGTGCACTAACAGTGTGTACACTACCCAAGATGCCTGGCACTGCATGCATGCATACAGCCACTGCAGCACATGGATACACAGCTTTTTTCTGCATCCGTTGGTAACTTGAACCCTTGCAGTTTTCAATGACACTATGCATACTTTCTTTCACACTTGGGTGGGGTCTTTTAATGTAGAGTAGTAGAGTAGAGTAACTTTATTGATCCCCAAGGGGAAATCCAGGTGTCAAGTAGCTTACATAAATACACATTATGCCCACGTGGACATTTAAAGACACATATAACACCGGTAATAGTCAGGGAGGGGAAAAATAAAAACTAAAGAAACTGTTTCCAACCACCAATTCGGGTCAGGTATTAAACATGTGGTCTCCTGGTAGACAGACAGGCACATGGAAGGACAGATGGACAGGCATTTACGTAATTATTTTCTTTCACATATTTTTTGGCCATTTTGCCTTTATTTGTCACAGGTCAGTTAAGTGTTGGACAGGAAGCAAATGGGTAGAAAGAGATGGGGAATGGTCGGCAAAGAACCGGAATTGATCCCGGGTCGCCGGCGTAGCAGTGCAGTGCCCTACCCCTTGAGCCACGGCCGGGCGAGGCATTGAATTCTGTATTACAGTTTTTGCCTACTGCTTAAACACTATAGGCAGACGGTTAAACCAAAGTAGCATATTGTTAAGTTGTTGGTGCATAACTTAAACACTTATTGCTTGACTTTAAACAAAAGTCAAGCATTACACTTTCATACCAGTTTAGCAAGGCACTTGCTCCTTTACGCAACACACAGACTCCAGCTGTCTACACACAATTTCATACACAAGACACTTTGTTCAAAAGTAAAATCTCAGACTGTCATTGTGAAAACACATCTGTTAAAAAAAACAAAACACACTGATGTATGACAAGATTTAGACACAGACAATAAAACACATGCTTTCAAAATTGAACACTATTCTGCCATGTTACAAAGTTGCATGCTTTATATTACATTGCATTTGTTTTATTTTGCATTCATTTGTTTTACTTTGATTGCTTGTATGCTAAACAAGGCGAATAGCACAATGGTACTAAAGTGTAGAATATGGAGTATGGCATTGACTGACTCACATACTGTATAACCTAGCCTGATACATGCTGCCAAGAGTAGCCTTTTGTCTTCATCATCACATGTTAGGTAATGTGAACATGATAGTTTGTAGAAATAGTGTCATTTTCATAACGCAACCAAGCAAGCACTTGAGCAAACTGACTGAACATGATACAATTTTGATGATGTCATGTAGATGTCAGCTGCATAGTGTGTCTGTGGAAATGTATTGTATTTCGTGAATACCTCATAACTCTTAACCAAACAAAGTAGCCTATATTGACTATGATTGTCATTACAGCATGTTGACGTAACCCCATATTTATATCATATTTAGATGTTTACAAATTTGTGAATATAACCAATACACAAAAAGGTACATAAGCTCACCTACACACTGTTGTATTTAGAGTGATGTACTGTTTGAGATATATTTTGCTTCGGTATAAGTAAGGGATAATGTATTGTCCACACGTGACTATAGGAAAATATTTTCCCGACGAGGCGAATAACACCCCCCGACGCCGAAGGCGGAGGGGTGTTATTCCGCTTCGAAGGGAAATATTTTCCTATAGTCACGTGTGGACAATACATTATCCCGCTTATTATACGGCTTTTACCAACATTAGAAAGCATAAATAGTTAACAGGTAGTTTAAAATAACATGTTTATTGCCATTTTATAGCGTGCGCAAAGAAAGATAGTTTGTTGAACGCTCATAATTTAAAAAGGTTACCAAGCAACAGAGTTTGGCTACTTTCTAACTTGTCACAGCCACGTTGCGCTTCATACTGTTGGCAGGCTGCCTCGTTCACTGCGCGATATCTAGGCTACTAAACCTGGGTTCATAACAGGAATATTTATAACTAATCGGCGAGAGTAATCCAGAAACAAAGCATAGCAACCCAAGCACTGCTGTGCGCCCTGACCATCATTATCGATCCTGCTACAGGCACAGCACTGTGCGCCGGATGGTTGGCTGGAGGAGGCAACTTCTAGCCTACAGGCTACACCCTTAAGGAAACTGTCAACGAACTCCTCACTTGTAAAAAACACAAATGAAATAAAAAATACAAGGCAATAGTTTTAATAAAAGATGTCACGACAGCGGCCGGCGGGCAGTGACAGTTTGCTTTCTTGGAACAGCAACACTCGGACATGAGATGTTGCTGATGAATCCTGATGGGCTGCACTCTGCCTTTTTTTGTTACTAACTTCGTCAGGATGACATAACTGTTAAAATTAATCGCTGAATGAGACTTCTAGTGTTGTTGCAATTCGTCTTGAGACGTTTGAGAAGTGGTTGGTTACCGGAGCATCAGTGGGTTATCAGCAGCGTGCGTTAATCGCGCTGCTGCCATTCTGCTAAAAATCAGAAGGCAAGACATATCATTGAAGATATGACCGATCTACTTGCGGAGCGATCTCTGAAGTGACCAAACTCGTTGCCATTGGCAGCGGGTATTACAGTTTTTGCCTACTGCTTAAACACTATAGGCAGATGCTTAAACCAAAGTAGCATATCGTTAAGTTGTTGGTGCATAACTTAAACACTTATTGCTTGACTTTAAACAAAAGTCAAGCATTACACTTTCATACCAGTTTAGCAAGGCACTTGCTCCTTTACGCAACACACAGACTCCAGCTGTCTACACACAATTTCATAGACAAGACACTTTGTTCAAAAGTAAAATCTCAGAGTGTCATTGTGAAAACACATCTGTTAAAAAAACAAAACACACTGATATATGACAAGATTTAGACACAGACAATAAAACACATGCTTTCAAAATTGAACACTATTCTGCCATGTTATAAAGTTGCATGCTTTATATTACATTGCATTTGTTTTATTTTGCATTTATTTGTTTTACTTTGATTGCTTGTTTGCTAAACAAGGCGAATAGCACAATGGTACTAAAGTGTAGAATATGGAGTATGGCATTAGGTATGTATACATGGGCACTTCTGATCCGATTAGAATAGGGATATTTTTCTACTCCGATCAGGAATTCCCTTGTATACGGCCCGATCGGACTAGATTTCTTTGATCGGATCAGAATTCTAATCGGACTAGAAGAGGTGGTGTAGTCCGATCAGATGGTCCATGTATACACTCTATTCCACTTGGTTGTTTGTGACGCAATCGTGTCACATATTTTAATAAAGAAGCTCTGGTTATCCTAACATTTTAACGCCATATTGGTCGCTGAATTTCTGCAGAACAACTCTCTCCCACCAACCCTGGCTTCGTACTCTCATCCACAGACTTCTTTCTTGTTTGTGAGGTGTTTTAAGTGAACTGGTGACAACAGCGCGTCGGAGTGCCGCTGTTACGCACTTGCCCATAAGCGCAAGATTAAGTACAGCAGTGTCGCTTCCCGCTGCACTTTCAGAAAGACTAAAATTCTAAATAAAGCAAGCGATACTTTCATGTTTATCGCAGTTTCAACCATATAGCCCGGCCTGTTGCTAACCACTGTCCCTGGTAACGGCGCGTGGCAGGTATTCGAACGTTCGAGTTCAATGTAATGTATATACTTCATTCCGATCAGACTAATCTGATCAGATCTATTCCGATCGGCGAAAAGAGCACCATATATACACAGCTAGTGCCTGACTCACGTACTGTAAAACCTAGCCTGATACATGCCGCCAAGAGTAGCCTTTTGTCTTCATCATCACATGTTAGGTAATGTGAACATGATAGTTTGTAGAAATAGTGTCAACACAACCAAGCAAGCACTTGAGCAAACTGACTGAACATGATATAATTTTGATGATGTCATGTAGATGTCAGCTGCATAGTGTGTCTGTGGAAATGTATTGTATTTCGTGAATACCTCATAACCAAACAAAGTAGCCTATATTGACTATGATTGTCATTACAGCATGTTGACGTAACCCCATATTTATATCATATTTAGATGTTTGAAAATTTGTGAATATAACCAATACACAAAAAGGTACATAAGTTCACCTACACACTGTTCTATTTAGAGTGATGTACTGTTTGAGATATATTTTGCTTCGGTTTAATGTCCTGTACTGTAAGGTGCAGTTTTGTAATGTACAGTATTGAATTTTGGGGTCTTGTGAAAATGTACATTCTGTGAGACTGAATAGACTGCTCCAAAAAGAAAGACTGCTGTGTTTTGTATAAAGCAGACAACTGTTTTAAAGTTGATCTAATTTGTTTTCTCATTTGGTGCTTTTGTGTGTCTTTTGACATGAAAGTGAGGTTTTGACAAAAGATTGTAAGGTTTTTAAGGCAATGTTTATGCTTTTATAGCAGAGCTTCATGTTGCCATATATGTGAAGGATTTATCTCCAAGTGTTGAGAGTAATTGGCTTGTGTGTAGAGTTTTGACTCTATGAGCCAAATTTTGCAAATTGTGTGCAAGCAGTCGGCAAAAACTGTATTAGGTGGGCAATACAGAAAAGTAGTGACCACGGAACGTTGGGTCCGCCCATTGAAAGTGAATGGGAGCTCTTGCACCATTCTAGAATGCCGTATAATAATGTCCTGTACTGTAAGGTGCAGTTTTGTAATGTACAGTATTGAATTTTGGGGTCTTGTGAAAATGTACATTCTGTGAGACTGAATAGACTGCTCCAAAAAGAAAGACTGCTGTGTTTTGTATAAAGTAGACAGCTGTTTTTAAGTTGATCTAATTTGTTTTCTGATTTGGTGCTTTTGTGTGTCTTTTGACATGAAAGTGAGGTTTTGACAAAAGATTGTAAGGTTTTTATGGCAATGTTTATGCTTTTATAGCAGAGCTTCATGTTGCCATATATGTGAAGGGCTTATCTCCAAGTGTTGAGAGTAATTGGCTTGTGTGTAGAGTTTTGACTCTATGAGCCAAATTTTGCAAATTGTGTGCAAGCAGTCGGCAAAAACTGTAATTCGGGGCCTTGTCGTTAGGGGAGTGGACTTAAGATCAGAGGGTTGCAGGTTCAAATGCTGCTCTTAACTCTCCCCAGACCTCTATCCATGGCTGAAGTGCCCTTGAGCAAGGCACCTAACCCCACACTGCTCGAGGGACTGTAACCAATACTAATCTAAATAGCTGTAAGTCCTTTTGGACAAAAAGCATCAGCTAACTGTAATGTAATGTAATTAATTCACCTGTGCCATTGGAGTAGAAGCCGTGTGCGCATGGTTGGCAGACGGAGGCGTTGTTCATGAAGAAGCCGGGGTTGCAGGGCGGGCACCTCTCCATCTGCCCTGAGGCCGGCAGCTGAACCCCTCCTATGGCAACCTCACTGCAGATCTTTGGCTCGATCCACTTGTACATCAGCTGGGTCTGAAAGCACAGCATCGCCACAAACAAGCCAGTTAGTTGAACTACCTGGCTGTAGCAATGGGACAGCTACATTACTTCTACATAATAAAGGTGCACTGAGTAAGATTGTGGCCAGAGTAGGTATTGCGACTATGCTGCTCATTGACACTGAGCTGCCTGTTGCCAAATTTGATCTTTTCATGAATATGTACTAAATATATGTACTAATAAGTAATAAACTGACATTTACTAATAAGTAATAAACTGATATTTACTAGTATAACCAAAATACAGACATTTTTGTAGCTAAAATTCAAAATGGCGGACCATGGAGCAGAGCCCCCTTTACATGTATTAAAAGTGGAATTTTCCCAGTCATAATGAATTTGATGGTGGTGGTAAGTATAAAGGTAAGTAAAGTAAGTGCAAGTAAAAAGGTCACATTTGTGAATGGGCAGCATGAATTCTGGAAATGAGCTACTACAAATATTACACAGTGCACCTTTATCAACTTATTACTATAGTCACTAAAACATTTGTAAATGTTAACCTTTCTGTGCCAGCTTTTCGCTGACTAAGTACTACATAACTATTTGACTACTGCTTTATTATAACTTCATACTAGTAATAGTTTGTAAAAATGATAAAATATCCGTACCGTCCTATTGGCATCACAGGGTGTGTGTGTGTAGAAGTAGTCAGTCTCATTGCATGGAGGCCTGGTCAGGCATTCCCCTGAGCCTATACCTACGGCACACACAGGGGAAAGAGAGCCAACGGGGGGTTAGGAAAATCCCAAAGACATTAAGATTCACTGATAGCACGCTGCTACACAATCAATCATTACCTCGTTCAACATTTGACAAATAGGTTTACCATTGCTTCCTGGTCATGTAGACCAATGCCCCAGTTCACATCTCTCAACGTAAGGGGCAACATATTAATGGAAATGTGACTTTATTAATGTGAAAATCATTAAAGCATTTATAACCATAACTATTCATCAAGTGTAGAAAGTTTATTATGATTATTTAATTGGATCATTGTGCGTTTGTGTGAGAAAGAGTGTGTGTGTGTGCTCAGAGAGAAACAAGAAGATAATGCCTATGTACAGGGCATCATGTGTATATGTGTGCGTGTGTGCGTGTGTGCGTGTGAGCGTGTGTGCGTGTGTGCGTGTGAGCGTGTGTGCGTGTGAGCGTGCGTGTGTGCTTGCGTGCAGGGTGCGATTTGTCGGAAAACCAGAAGGGGGGATATGTTTCAGATTGTAAGCAATATCAATGGAATTACATTGAACTGTGATAAAATCTTGGAAAAAAGTGGCAATATCCAGACCAGAAGGGGGGACAATCCCCCCATCCCCCCCTACAAATCGCACCCTGCTTGCGTGCATGTACATACACACCTGAGTACTGGTCTTTGTCGCACTCCTGGCAGGCTGTGGCCCCCTTGTGGGAGTATGAGTTGGCGGGGCAGGGGGCACACCTGGATGCCCCTGGCTCCGCACTGTAGGTGCCCGCCTTGCAGGGGAAGCACTCTGATGTGTAGGCCACACCTGTGGAAAAGATACACAGCCAGTCAGTAAGATGGGGATAATTCAAGATTCAACATTCAACTGTTGAATTGACAGTTGGTTGGATAAAGAGCAACAAAATTGGGTCTGCAGTATCACAACACCGTTACAACACAGGACTGTGCAAGAAGCCAGTAAGATAAAAAAAAATATTAAGTTTGACCCCCAAAATCCCATGTATAAGTTTTCTTACAATCATGAAGTTTGATTTAGACACAGAAATGTACGATACACCCTAGGCAAGGCATGGCAAGGTTATTTGTATAGCGCATTTCATACACAGATGCAATTCAATATGCATCACAAAAAATAAAAAGTAAATGAATAAGGAAAACAAGAAATAATTAGAATCAAATGAAGGAGAGGAGTCTGAGGACGAAGTCTGGATTTAAAACTATCAATAGTGGGTGCATTTTTTTACATTGTCGGGACGCTGGTTCCAAAGCTTTGCAGTGTAGCACTCAGATCAAAGATATACCAATGGCAGGGTTGGGGAGGACACATATTTCAATGTAATGAATGTTAACTAAAGTTGTGATAGGCCACCGCTCATCTGTTTGGAAGGTTCAGGATTCAGTTGAAATTTATGTATAAAAAGGAGACAATCCGCAACACTTCAGGTCTGTTTTTGTGCAAAGAAGCTTTACATTACTTGCAAGCTTAACGCTTACAAGTCAAGTAAAGTTTCTTTGCACAAAAAAATTAATGACTGTACAAAAAAAATACAAAAAATGTAATGACTGTAAAATGTCTGCTGTGCTCAGTAGGAAGTGCACTAGGATCTGTGGTGCACTCCAATCTGACCTGCGATGGCGATGTTGCGCAGGAGGATAGGTTTGGCTGAGTTGCCGTTGATGGCGAAGCCAGTTGTCCTCCAGTACAGCACGTTACTGCCACTACTCAGCGGCACCTGAATGAATGAATGAATGAATGAATGAATGAATGAATTAATTAATTAATTCATTAATTAATTCATTCATTAATTAATTCATTAATTAATTCATTAATGAGTGAATGTTTATTGTGTCCACAAGTGTGGAAACTTGTCTTCAGTTTCACTATGTAAAAGACACATAACACGGGTGAGACATTATATTACAGGCATTACACATTTAAGACACTCCATTTCAAGTGAAAACAATCAAGAATATTACTCTAATTAATGAATGGTGAAAAAATAAGTGAAATCTAAGATAGTAGAAAGTAGTAAAAAAAAAAGGAATACTACTATAAATAAAAAAAAACAAGAATAACTTGTGAATCATCTAAGATATAAACAACACCTGTAGACACATGGTACCAGGAGAGGTCACAGAGATGTTTATTCAGTAGAAGGAGGATGGCGTCATTTACATTAATCATGCAAACACAAGAACATGCAGATACGTAGAGGCAGGCAGACAGAAGGACACACACATCCATACAAACATACATAATCAGATACACACAGAGAAACACACACTACCAAACCCCTCTATACACACACATACACACGCACACACATGCACGCACCCACACAGACACGCACACACACACATGCACACACACACACACACACACACAAGCACGCACGCACGCACGCACGCACGCAGGCATGCAGGTACGCATGCACGCATACACACACACACAACAAGCTATGTCCTTACATAGTGACTGCCCCAGTCATTGTCTGTGCTTTTCATCCAGCTGCTTTGTTCCTCTGAGGATTGGCACTGGTCATTCTGCACCTGTAGATAGACACACACACACACACACACACACACACACACACACACACACACACACACACACACACACACACACACACACACACACACACACACACACACACACACACACACACACACACACACACACACACACACACACACACACACACACACACAAGACTTCAACATATTAGACAATAAAGCTTTTGAATCTTGAATCTTAAATTGAACCTTGAACAACATAATCATAGGAGTAGTTTAAAGCCCGCACATCCAAGAAAACGTCCGACCTGGAAACAGGACAACCAACTGACAGGATAAAAATGAAAAAAAAAAAACTCTGCTTCAACAAGGAACGTAACGCTTCAGGTGAACACCCTTCTTTAGTTAGTAGAATAGGGGGGTCAACTAGGGTCTCAATCATCATTCAGAAAAGGACTATTGCAACGGTGGTGGGGGATCCAACACTGTAAAACATTGCAGCTGATTAACCATTATAAAAACAAATAAGTTGCCCTGCTGCCTTAAGTTTGTAAGTTGACTTTAGAGAGCCTGAAGTTGAGTTAAACCTCGAGTTGAGTTAACTTACAAACTCAAGGCAGCAGGGCAACTCGTATTTCTACTGGCTTGCACTGTTTTACAGTGTAGGTGAAATTGGGAGTCCAATCAAACGTACGTAGAACTCGAAGAAGATGCTGCTGTCGGGGTAGAGGTACTGGAAGGACACGGAGCCGGGCTTCTTCAGGTTGACGGCGTAGGAGAGGGTGGATGTGCACTCATCTGTGTTGGAGGCGATGAAGTCTCCTCTCGGGGTCCAGGTGGAGCTGTGTACAAGAGGGAACATCAGAACCAGAGCCAGTCAGGTCAGGGACGCATTTCTCGAAACTATAGTTGTTAACTACATTAGCTACTTTGTTGTTTGCAATGCATTTTCCCATTGGTAACTACCCAAGTTGCTAAGTGGCTAACAACTACACTTTCAAGAAACAAGTGTCTTTTTCTAAAGTATGTTTTGAGGGGCATTTGGGGCCTTTATTATGATAGGAAAGTGTGAGAGGAGACAGGAAATGAGCAGGAGAGATTTCTGGGGCAGGGCTGGGAAATGGCCCCGGTCAGACTCAAACCGGGGTCCCCATGGGCATGCAAGCCCAAATTAAGTTTCATTAGCACCCCAGACAAGAGAGACAAGTATCTTGCTCCACAGCCTAATTGTATTCTGTGTGTTTTGTTTGACAATGTAGGAAATAGATCACACTCAGTTTTTTATTTTTTTAATTATTCATCCATTGCAGGGTCAGACAGATGTGTCGGCTCTTAACACTGATGAAAGCTCTTGTAGCTGAAACGTCTGTCTAACCTTGCAATGGACGAAGAAAATCTAAGTGTGATCTATTCCCTTTATTGTCTGACTACTTCAGAGACACACGAACAAAAAGGAAGAGCGCGGCGTGTGGAAAATAACTGTGTGTTTTTGTTAACCACTCTTCGATTCGAACCCAAGTCCCTGTATTCATGACAAGGCACCTTAGCCTACTAAGCCACAGCGTCCCCATGCACCTGTATACTGTAGAAGGGACTCACTTTGAGCAGTTCATGTAGATGTCGCCAGCGTCCAGATTAACCCCGTGAGCGACGAAGCCCGGCGGCAGAGTGTCCCACTCGTCGAAGGCCACCCCGGTCCCCAGGGAGTAGGTCCCCGCCGCACACTTCTGGCACTCCTGGACCCTCATGTCTAGAAACTCCCCAGTGTTGCAGGAGAATGCTGTGGAAGCAGAGGACAGGTGATACTTGTCTGTAGTACTGGACTTAATGGAACAGCGGTGACATATTCAGGAGGAGAAAATAAAATGCTTTGGACTGGGTGATATTTTCTTTTCTTTCTTTTGTATTTTTCGACTTTATTTGATAGGACAGTGTGAGAGGTGGACAGGAAGCGAATTGGGAGAGAAACGGGGAGGGGTCGGCAAAGGACCCGGGTTCGATTCCCGGCCCGGGGCCTTTGCAGACCCATCCCCGTTTCTCTCCCAATTCAGCCGCATGGCAGACGAGTGCCCTACCGGTTGGCCACGGCAGGGCCGGACTGGGTGATATTTTCATCTGGATGTAGAAGAGTCAACATAAGTTGGATCCACACTATATGTTGTACTGAAAACCAACAAATAAACATGAATTATGTGCACAATTTTTGGTTGCATGTTGTTGACCTCTGTATCCTATTTAACTGAGGTCAAAGCACGGCATGTTTGGTTAATTACGTATGTCAATGAGGCTGCTCAAGTATCCACTAATGATGTCCTCTATGTTATCCCTGCACAAGGGCCACTGTTGACAGCAAGGTCATGTAGTACCTATATACTAGAAATGCAATGGCAGCCTTCACTAAGTGAACAATTATACAAGCACAAATAATTGTCAATAATTCTGCATTAGTTAGATGATTGCACAGCAGTAGAGCTTTACTGCCAGACGACAGTTCCAGCTTCAAAAGTAGGCCTACTAAAAAAGGTAGCTAAAATACAACTATCATATTTGTACTGCTAGATGGATAAAGGCAGATTTTGATTTGTAGGGGTACAATTGTCCCCCCTTCTGGTTTTGATATCTTCTTCTATGATTTTATTCTCTGTGTAATATAACTGCATTGATTTTGCTTAAAATCTGAAAAGCTTCTCCCTTTCTGTTTTTTCGTGTAGCCTCTTACGGCAGATGGGCCCGTCGGTCAACTGCATCATAACAACATTGCTGTGACAATGCAAGGAGGGTTAGGTAACCAATTAAGACTTGGTCATTACCATTTTGGTAACAATAAGGTTATAACAGAGGCTCTGTGTTAAGGGGTTAATTGCATCCTAAGGAGTGTCAAGAGCTTGTCAGTGATGTGCACTTCATGAGATTATAAGTATTCATTATGACTGGGAAAATTGCACTTATCATACATGAAAATGGGGATCTTCTCCATGTTCCGCCATTTTTAATTTCCAGAAATAGACATTTTTAGCTGCAAAACTTACTGTACTTTGGTTATACTAGGAAATATTGGTTTACTATTTAGTAAATATTCATGAAAAGATCAAATTTGGTAATAGGCAGCACAGTCTCGATGAGCACCATAGTTGCAGTACCCTTGCCCCATTCTACACAGTGCAACTTTAACACTGCACCTTTAACACTACTGTTAATACATATATGGCTTCACAGTATTAATGCAACACTCAAATAGTTAACATTTAACATGAAAATTGAGTGGGACCCTATGTGCTCAGAATAGTGTTGCTGAATTAACACTGCAAAATTGCCTGTGTGGTGTTGGTTTCAGGATGTGATACTCACTGCATTGTGTTCCTTTGGCAGGGTCGGGGAGGCTGGTGCAGGTGTTGGGCTTGTTGGGCACGGCTACTCTCCATCGGGAGCCCAGCACATCACACTCTGTATACTCAAAATGGTAATCAGACTGCCAGGAAGAAAAAAATGTGAAAGCAAAGAGACCATACTTGTGAGAAGATAAGCCAGAAAATACGAAGGCACAACTATTTGTTCGTGATTGTGTTATTATGTGTTGGCTCTTCCTGTACCTCCAAAACCAGAAAAATGTAAAAAATATATAATTTATTCAAAAATGTACTTCTATGTTTGAATGTTTAAATATGCCACCAATATAAATCCAAATATTGCCTCAAAGCATTCTTGACAACCTCTGTGGTATTCTGGTGTGAGCACGACGAAAGTGGAGTGAGATGAAAAAATATATATATTGTTTTATTTCACTCGTGATAAATGTAAAATGCTCATAGACAATCAGGTAGGAGCCATCAGCCATCATCATGAATCACAATTACATTTCCCTTGAAGTGCAACGATCCTTAGCTGGCTGCAATGGTGAGGCGGGTGGGTGGAGGATGGATAAATATTTGCCCAGGAGCCTGCCTCTCCCGTTGTACTAATCGCTGCCATCAAGGATGTCTGGTAAGCTCCTGGCTGTCCCGGCCGGCACAGAACAGAACATGACTCGTTTTCTCAAGGTGGCTTACGTTACGTATCAGGTGAGTAAGGCTCAGGTAAACACGGCAAAGGGTCTAAATAAACACCAACAAACCAAACAGACTTTGAAAAAGCTGTTGCGTTACAACAAAACAAATACAATACACACACAAGTAATAATCCTATTCAGGCATCAGTATGTTTTACAATTACAGCCTATTGAACTTAATGACAAACAATGACAGAGGACAGACTGAATACAAAAGTCCTATTGAGGCATCTATGTGCTTTACACTTGCAGCCTACTGAGCCTAATTACTGTAAGACCAATGACAGAAGAACAATACAAAATAAGACTAGAACAGATTACAATAATCCTATTAAGGCATATATCTTTTTTTTAAAGAAAAATAAAACCCTGCAGCCTGCCTAATGAAGAACTGTACCTACTCCCCAAAAACACACATCACCACCCAGCAGGACGCTGTTGGATAGGAACACTTGCAAACACTCAGGGGTTCCCATCAAGCCAGACGTTCCCAACCTATTCAAACTTGTGGCCCTTACTTACTCTTACCCTCTCTCTCTCTCTCTCTCCCTCTCTGTCTTTCTCTCTCTCTCTCTCTCTCTCTCTCTCTATCTATCTCCCTCTCTCTCTCTCTCTCTCTCTCTCTCTCTCTCTCTCGCGCGCGCACACACACACACACACACACACACACACACACACACACACACACACACACACACACACACACACACACACACACACACACACACACACACACACAAAATTATAAAGTGTACAAAGAAAAAGTGTCCCAGTGATATATCACATGTGTCCCAGTGATATATCACAATTTTCACAACTGTTTGGGGACCACCTCTGGCCCAATAAATAACATACTCAAATGAATAGTTAAATTTTACTTTACATTTGTACAGAATGATTTCAAGGCCCACTTGGAGCACCTTCGCGGTCCACCAGTGGACCCGGGCTCACAGCTTGAGAATCACGGCTCTAAGCCATGTGGGCATCCTATTGCTGACATGCTCCATGTGGCAGCTGCAGTGGGGACGCGAGCACTTAGTAGAGTAAATTTGCCCCCATCTAGTTAGACAACAGGATTAATAGTTAACAGAGGAACAACACGCAGAGAGGCTGGTATTTGTTAGTGCTGCTACATTAGTTTTGCTCTCTCTCTTTCTCTCTGTGTCTACTACATGCTTGTTTGTGCCTCTGTGTGCGTGTGTGTGCGCGCGTGCGTGTGTGTGTGTGTGTGTGTGTGTGTGTGTGTGTGTGTGTGTGTGTGTGTGTGTGTGTGTGTGTGTGTGTGTGTGTGTCTCTGTGTGTGTGTGTCTCTGTGTGTGTGTGCGTGTGTCTGTGTGTGTGTGCGTGTGTGTCCACTTATTTGTGCCTGCTTGCGTGTGTGTGTGTGTGTGTGTGTGTGTGTGTGTGTGTGTGTGTGTGTGTGTGTGTGTGTGTGTGTGTGTGTGTGTGTGTGTGTGTCCACTTATTTGTGCCTGCATGTGTGTGTGTGCGTGTGTGTGTGTCTGTGTCTATGTATGTGTATGTGCCTGTGTGTGATTAACAGAGAGCATATGCTCTCCAACACAACCGTGCACTTAATCCACATCTGCATATAAACATGACCAGCTCCATAGCAACAGGCCACGGCGACACACTATCTGCCCCCATCTGATCTCATCTCATCTCATCTCATGGCCTTGCTGGAGGTCTGGATGTGCCCATGCTCTGCTCACAGACAAAAGCTGAAAAGCTGACTGGCTGAAAGCTCAGAGGCGGATCTAGCCATTTTGGGGCCCTATAGGCGAAACTTAAGAATGGGGCCCTCAAAAGTGATTATATAGACCTAACATTTTGTGTTTGGTGCTATAAGAGGTTTTTCTCATATTTGTCTTTGATTAATTTACACACTGTAAGTTGGGCCCCTTATGGAGAACAGATTTGGTCGGGCCCTAGTCAATTGTCTAGGTTTGTCTAATGGAAAGTCTGCCTCTGGTAAAGCTGCCTGCCCCCACTCAGGGTTTGCTTAAAGAACTCTCACCTTGAAGCCAACACTGGCAATGCTCCAGACGAAAATGGTCTATCTATCTCCCAGTCATACATACATTTTCAGTAGAACTAATGTGCCTGTGTGCCTCTGTGTGTGTGTGTGTGTGTGTGTGTGTGTGTGTGTGTGTGTGTGTGTGTGTGTGTGTGTGTGTGTGTGTGTGTGTGTGTGTGTGTGTGTGTGTGTGTGTGTGTGTGTGTGTGTGTGTGTGTGTGTGTGTGTGCGCGTGCGTGTGTGTAAGTGTGTATGTGTGTATGTCACTCGTGTGAGCGAACAAGATGCCAAACAGGGATATAAAAATGACGGTATAGCGCCATAGCCTTTGTGGCAGAGTGGACCAGTAAAACCTTAATTAATAGGTGCGAAAACGGCATAGTCCAAATCACAATACACTTTGAGGTAGCAAATGCTCTCCTTTCTGGTTACTATAGCTGCTGAAGCATGTGCAACACTAGGGGCCGGTAGATCTTGATAATGCTAAAACGTTTCTTGCGGCTCTTTCCCCTCGGCAGTTATGTAAATACGGGAATATTTAAAGTAGGCCATAACCCGTAACCTTGCGATAACCTGCCAACTAGGAGGCACTATACTCTCTCAGAGACATGCAGCATAAGGAGGACATTGGATGGGATGTTTTGTAGCTGGTTTTGAAAAACAAAAACAACATCTTTGGAATGAAATGATTAACCAAATTTGGACGATATACTACATTTCACTAATTACTATTAGCAATATTAGTGTGAAATCGCGAATATAGGCATTGAATAAATTGTGGCAAATTGCTTTAAACAATGCATCTATGCTCCCCATCAATTAATATTTGGCAAACCAGACCCTTGCTGTCGATTCCCTCCCCCATCAAACAGGCTGCCCACTGTCAGTGATCTGTGATGAAAAGCAAAGCTGAAATTAAAACTGCATATTGATAAAAAGTAATATAACCGTTACGATATTCACCCATTGTCATCACAAACATTTCCCCAATATTTCACAGGCCCACAGCACATGACATGAAGTGTGGACAGTCCTTTACCCCTGTTCGAGATAATAGTTAAATGAGATAACAGCGTTTCATACAGACTAAATTGCATTTTGTGGTGCTACAAGCAAACAAAAATATTGGAACAGTGCAAATGTGATGCGTATACCCCCCTTCACAAGTAATGATCTATTTGTGGTGCTCTGTTTTATTCTATGGTGCTGCACCACAGTATGGCCTGTGCTATGGTAAGCACTGCATAAGCAAACCTTACATTACTTATTTGAATTATATGTGAACATATTGAACACACTTTTTCCCACTCAAACTACACAAAACAACTGTTTACCAAGAGGGAGTATGAAGTGCAGAGTGTCTGCCACCCCAACTGAGTTCACAAGGCTAAGTATACTGTACCATATGGAGAGTTCACACACTTCTCCCAACTACTGTGGGAATATGACCAGTCTCTTTCATTGATCCTTATACACACAGGATGTCAGCTTTATTGAAGCTATGTTACATCATATAGGCCTAACACTTTATTCTAAATAATCATTCACTGATGTTCAAGTTACTCCAGAATTGTCTGTCTAAAATGTGAGGATAACGTGTGAAATAGAGAATGTGATCAATAACACAAACACTAACGTGCCAAAACCAAGAGTCATAACCCTACTAAACAATGGCCTCAATAACAGTTTGCTAATCAATAATTCCCCCTATGAGTGTGTTCTGTAGTTTCAGTCAACCGCGCCAGCATCGTTGTAATAGTATACAATCAGTGACAGAAAGTTGTGGTCTTAGCCTACCTCTTTACACATGGGCAAATCTTTAGACTCCGCTTGAATCGCCAAAAGCACTGTCAGAAGCGCGTACACCGCATACCTGCCGTGCGTAATGCCAAAAGGGTACATGTTTGCGCTCAACGCAAAAACGTTTACACAGAATTAAATGCGAACACGGGCTCCGGTCCTTGCGTATCCTATCCCTTAACCGACATGCAGTTATTGTGTAGACTTGAAGACCTGTCTCGCTGTCAGAAACGTCAGGCTGCATTAGGTGTTGCGCGCTGCTCTCCTCCACAGTTTGCGTTGAGCGCGTTACTGGCTCGTGCGCTCTTATTGGCTGGGCATCATGTTGCTCCGAAATGTAAACAAACGACTAATGGCACAACGTTTAATCGGTTGATTCTGAGGGTAAATTAAGAATTAGAGTGGGGAAAAGTCTGTCTTGGTCAGCATGAACACTGTTGTGGCAAAAGTTCTGGAAAAGCTTGGAGACTGTGAATTTCATCTGGGTACAGTTAGCCATAGAAACAACATGTTTTATTTTATCAATAAACCAAAAGTCAAGAGACACCGCACACTGCTTACTTTTCTTAACTTTATTTCTTGGAGCGGAAGTTCGCTCCAAGAAATAAAGTTAAGAAAAGTAAGCAGTGTGCGGTGTCTCTTGACTTTTGGTTTATTGATTCACCTCCTCCTGCCTCACACCTGCACCTGCATTGAGGGGCTGTGCACAAGGACTCTCTTGTACTTTGATGTTTTATTTTATGTTTAAAATAATGAATTGATATTCAAATGGGTAAAGGCAGAAATGTTACAATTAAATGTGAGGTTTAAAATATATAATTATTTTATATAGGCCTAATATGGCACATCATCAACGGAAAGCAGCCTACCACAAATTGAGCCATACCTATATGTAGGCTATATGATTATAGGTAGACTACCGTAAATGTCATACATGTCTGCATTACACCAACATGTCTATCTGTCCACACACACACACACACACACACACACACACACACACATCTCAGACATTATTCATGTTAGATATGCCAGACCTGCACGGCTGAGTCATGAGCAGGTACAAGATGCTGCATGAAAGCCCACCTGGGAGACTGCAACTCCCATTGTCATTGTGGCACAGCACACAAGTGCACACTGCCTACAACCAAATTGCATTTATGCCTCACCCCTGCAAGCTTCCAAAGGTGATCTAAGAGAGCAATGCGGCGGTACTTGTACCATGCTCAGGGTATCTCAGTCGTGGAGGAGGATGGAGAAAGAGCACTGGTTAATTACTCCCCCTGCCAACCTGGTAGTCGAACCGGCAACCTTTGGGCTACAAATCTGACTGACACCCTAACCGCTTAGGCCTACCCATGACTGAATCAGAAGCAAGGACCCTTGTCCACACTGTTTAGATATTAAACCACAGACCCCAGATAGCCCCCAACATATAGCAACATTGGGCAACATCAGTGAAGGGTTTTGGGTTAAAGACTGAATTCCAGGTTCAAAGAAAATGTGTTTTTGTTACAAGTGAATGAATGAATGAATGAATGAATGAATGAATGAATGAATGAATGAATGAATGAATTATGGGCCTAGGCCTTTTATGACAGCCAGATCAACCCTTGAAGCATTCAAATCAGGTGCACAAGACAGTGTGATAGGCTACGCAGAAGAGCAGAAAACAAACAAAACACGTCACTTTGTTCCAAAGTCGCATTTCTTTGTTATGTTTCATAACTTGGACTTCTACATAGAGGTTTTTTTTTGTAAATCTGTGAAGTTGAGCGCTGTTCTCCCGTGCTGTAGGTGGCGGTATGCCGCAAAACGACACACATTGCTAACTTCCGCAACAAGTCAGTCAACAAGACGAAGAAAAGAAAAGGGCGCCGTAAGGGCGGGATGTTCAAAAAATTATCCGTTTCTGTTTTCAGAAATGGATGCCAGACGAAGGTATATTTTATCCAGAATAACATTTGTTACGTTTACTTGTTTGCCGATTTTGGTTGCCCATTTTGTTTTGTTGCTGGGCTAAAAGTGGCCACATACAATGCATAAGCGTCTCACTGCTACATAAGCTAACATGGCATAGCCTTTTCAAGCTAGCTCATTTTGTTGTTGTGGTCTGACCAGATAAAACCAAATGCAGTTTATTTTATATCCGTGACATTTAGCAGGGTTATGACTGGAATGGAATGTCAACAACAAGACAGTCATTCTCGTAATATTCACGCTTCCGTTCGTGAAATGCTTTCTACAACAGCAACACACACAAGTGCAAGCAAAGTTATTGTAACCCCCATGTTTTGTATCAACAGTGATGCGGATTCTGCTGTAACACCCACCCGACATCGTCTCTCAAGACGAAGTTCTTGTCGAACATTCAACACAACAAAGCGACCCTTCCTCACCTCCGGGGTGTTGACAGCTCCGCGTATTTCAACAGTCAGGAGGAGGCCAAATGTTCAGCAAATCGGCGTAAGTACAGGGGATGTCATCACTGAAGTTAAAGTAGCAGTCATAAACTAAAGCACCACTCGTACTTCATGTCCAATGAAACACTTGCCGTTTTTGCTTTCTTCTGCAGAACGACATTGACCCCGATCAGCTGTCACTACTTGTCAAAGACAAATGGGACCTGTCACACGTCACACCATTGTATAATTTTAGGTACACCGAATTAAAAGCATATGCGAAGAGTCTATCTGCCTTTTTGCTGGAAGAAAAACAGCAAGGTGCAGATTTAATCCCTGGAGGTGACAAGGTTTTTGCAGTGACATTTTCAGCGGTTCCTGGAGTGGCAAAAACAAAGGACGATGCAGAGACTGTTTTCATACAGGTAGGACCTGATGAAGTAACAATTTGCAGATAATGTACCCGTATGTGTTTTTCTGTCTTTTACTAAGTGCTTTTCTTACCATGAAGTAAGTGCTTTTCTTACCATCACGGTACAGTATGCTATTGGTTCTGTATTGTGAAATTAGGCTATAGGAAGTGTATGTTCTATTAATGTTTTTTTTTTGTTTTTTTTTGTTTTTTTTAATCTTAGTTAATACTTTCTTGGGGGGGGTTCTTTTTGGAGATATGTGGGGTTCAATGAGTCATCTTAAGTCCTTATTCTCCCACCTTATCTTCCCTGTTGTCTGTGTGTTGGTGGCAGGTCAACTCCAAGGCAATGTTTGCAGCACCGGGGGATGCTCCTAAGGTGATGTGGAGAGGCTGGCTGACGTCTGTCTGCGCCGACCCGCAGTATCTCCAGTCGCTGCCCCCGGAGTTCGTCTGTCTGCCCGTGCTGTGCTCCAGCGGCTCCGAATCCCTGACCTTCCTGGTCAAGTGCTGGTTCGAGCGGACGTTCGACTGCGGCTTCGGCGCCCTGAGCCTCGGCCCAACGGACCTGCAGTGGCTGGCCGCCCTCTGGACGTCCTGCCACGCCGACGGCCGCAAGATCAAGAGCCTGAAGCTGAAGTGGACGCTGCCCTGCCAGCCACCCCTGGACGTGAGCATGGCGCTGGACGGGGAGGACACGTGGTGGCTGTGGGACAGGACGCGGCGACAACAACATTCGCAGGACGCCAGTTACGTGTACGTGGAGGATGTGAAGGACTTTATGGCCAGCATAGAGACACACTTCTACAAGCACTTCAAGATGCACCTGTCCGCCGGCAGGCTGATGAGCGTGGCCACGGAAGTGGCATCGGCGCACATCGATGGCAAAGTCAAGGTAAGGTGAAAGCAAAGCAAAGGGGACTGTGTTTACCCACAGATCAAGTAGCATTAGTGTGGTGCTACACGCTATAGTCAGGCCAGTGTTAATGTAACTGAGGCGATCTGCACTAGTTCGGCACTGGGAGCTCGAACCCGTCACCTACCAATCAACGCTCCAATTCGGGCATGGTAGGCACTAGTCACACAGTATGATACCGCTGAGCTAAAGGACCAGTCCGACATTTCAGTGCTACTGATAATGTATGAGGCTTTGGGAGAGAGGTCATGGCTAAGCGGTTAGGGCGTCAGACTTGTAGCCCAAGGTTGCCGGTTCGACTCCCGACCCGCCAGATTGGTGGGGGTAGTAATCAACCAATGCTCTGCTCTCCCCCATCCTCCTCCATGACTAAGGTACCCTGAGCATGGTACCGTCCCGCTGCACTGGTCCCTAAGGGCGCCATTGAGGGCTGCCCCCTTGAACAGGTTAGGCATGAATGCAATTTTGTTGTGTGCAGTGTGCAGTGAACACTTGTGTGTTGTGGAGTGCTGTGTCACAATGACAATAGGAGTTGGAGTTTCCCAATGGGGCTTTGACTTCACTTTCACTTCACATCTCACAACACGTCATCATGACAATGTGTAAAGTATATCGCCGATTTGAACCGTTGATCGTATGTCTGCACCTCGCTCTTGCATGTTTCCTTGTGCCTTAGGTTAGGGTAAGAGGTGGTTGTGGTTCAAATCCCATTCTGCCTGACCATCAAATGTGTCCTGCAAGATACAATAGCCCCAAATTCCTCCTGGTGGCAGGGTGGTACTCTGTGTTGAGGCCATGGCCACCAGTGTGTGAATGGGTAAATATGGCCTGTAAAGCTAGACCTAGACCCTTCCCTGCACCCAAGTCAAATGAAGTCATGTTACCATGAGGTCGTTTTTTTTTGTTTTTTTTTTAATTCAGCATCAGTTTTTGATGGCATTGGCATAACTTTGGCGTCAAATATTGCTGCCTGGTCAATGAGTTTGAAAAGTGATATGTCGGGCTGAGATCATTATTTCAATATTAAGGGTCTCCTCTGTTTTGTTTGTTTCTTCTCTTTAGATCTGCCCTGAGTACCTGCCCAGCACCATGGAGCTGTTGACCGAGTGTGCCATGCACAGAATGCCCATCTGATCTGGGATGCATTCCAATACGCACACTCCCTTCCTACACTTGTGCTTGTGGCCTCGCCCCACCACCGTGGAGAAAACAATAACGTATCCCAGCTGTCAGCCTAGCCACAACAACTTTTGAGGCACTGGATTTCATTCACCATCCCGATTGCAAATGAGAAAATGACTTTTGAATTGTGCTTTTGCAAGGTATTGACTTTCTTTTCTGTCGTCAGTGACGACATCATGAGATCACAAGCAGGCAAGTGAGGAAGAGAGGACAGAAGTCTGCATATTGGACTCCACACCTGGTCTCCCTCTTATCTGTCTAGCGGAGCCAAGTCATGTCCCGTTTGTCCACAGTTTTTGTATATTTGTATAAAATCTGTAATATATTGTTGTTTTGTTCTTTTAAAGCATTATTGCACCTTAATGGTAAGAGTCTAACACTTTTTAAATATTTTTTTCCTATTCCCGTTATTGTTTGTATGTATTACATTTATGATATGTATGTGAGCAGTATGATGATGGCTTTTTATGTTTTTCAAGTTGTATTCAATAAATGGATAGCATGATCGAAATGGTTTCTCTGATGCATTATGCAAATGTCATGTTCCATAACACCATACTATTCTCAAAGACTACCATCCTCAGTCACACCTAGATGAAATTTTGACTTTGTTTAATTCCTGTGATTCCTAAGATTCCTGAAACTAACAAGAACACGTGCTTCTCAACAATTTCCTTTCATTATCTCTGGTTTAGTCATTACATTCTCGTTGGTGTTATTTGTGCTATTTGTGTTCACAAATTATTGAACAAGGTTTGGTAAAACCGTAGCATACACCAAAACCTACTACACCATACCGCCCACTAGGTGGAGCCTTGAGTGCAACTTTTAATGGGCTGAATTGCCCTCCGCTGAATCCGGTTTCTAAGAAATTGAGATGACCACTATTGTGTCTACACCTTATAGATACTGTCAATGGTCTACACATCACCGCACTACTTTCTTGCCAGAGACTGTTTAAATGCACCACGGGATGGAATGGGAGTCAAAGTCGTGGAACAGAACAGGACCCCACTGTGCCCCCACAACTCGACTGTGTTTGTCATAAGGCGTCTCTAAGCAACAGTGCTCGGACGCTACAAAGTGGCAAGCAAAGAAAATTCCAGCGCGCTCTCGGTCTGTGGTCAACATCTAAACCAGACATGTCACGGAAGTGCAATCCATATGCTTATCCCAGATATGAAAATGATATGTCCTTCATGGGACTAAAGGAAACGCAGGTAAGCAAAACCCCCTTAAGTTGCTGCTCAGGTTATTGGTCACTCACTGGTTATGCATGCCTCACCATTAGGGCGGCTACGACGATTTCATTGTATCACAGCCCTTCCTTGGAAAATCTGTTTTATCATTCAGAAACTTCCCTATGACACGCCAACTCACCTCGCTCAAAACGAGAAGCCCTGGGCCCGTCTGTACGATTCAGCAACTCTTTCCAGTGTCAGACGAAAGGTGCACCACCACGACCAAGAGGTGAGACTTATTATTTAGGCCTAGCCTACTGTGTATCCTGTGTGATTGGCCACAATAGATACTGCCAGAGGTTGGAAAAAGTAGACTGAAATTGTGAAAGTGTTTAGATTGGACTATTTAGCAATAATGTAATGTAATATAGGCCTAATGTAAAATAAACATTTTACTTTTTTCTTTTCCTCTTTTGTCCTTTCTTCCCCATGTTTTGTGAAAGTTATACACACAGCAAGAGGCAGTACCACTGGGGTTCATTACAAGTAGTAGTAGTACAAGTAGTACAAGTAAGGGGGGAGTTGGCAGGCTTATGATGAAGTCAAGGGGGTGTTGTGAGGCGTATGATGATGTCCAGGGGCATTTATTCAAAAAAAGTTTGATTACCACTGCTGTTACTAATAGCCTGAAAAATAAATATGAAAAATAATATTTGTAACTAAGTCGTTTTGGGTAAAAGTGTCAGCTATGTGTAATGTGGGCGAGCCCGATCTCACGCCTTTCGTAAAGTCTTCACGAAAATAATAGATTAATTTTCACGCTGCCTATTCACTTGAATTGCCCCACTGCTGCTATGGTTATCCAAACGTCTGCAGGGGCGGGGAGGGGGTGCTGACAGAAAACTGCTGATACACTCGGGACTCACTAATTCGACGCCCTTTCGGTACTTACGCCTTCTGTCCCCTAAACCTAAACCTAACCATAACCTTAACCCTACTTAACCCTAAACCTAAACCTAACCCTAACCTGAACCCTAACCTTGACCCTAAACCTAACTCTAAATTGCTTGTTTGAAATGTTTGATTACCATATGACGGTAGGCTACCGAAAGGGCATCAAACTAGTGGGTCGCTAGGGGGCAATTCAAGTGAATAGGCAGCGTGAAAATGAATCTATTATTTTCGTGAAGACTTTACGAAAGGCGGGCAATAACGTGAATGCAACACGAAAATTACTCTATTTTATTCGTGAATACTTCACAAAATGAGTGAGATACGGTTGTGTGGGCAGCCGTGGCCTAGTGGTTAGAGAGTTGGTCTTTCAATCAAGGGGTTTCAAGTTTGAATCCCCCCCTGACCTCTCCCTACATCTCCATCCATGGCTGAAGTGCCCTTGAGAAAGGCACCCAACCCCACATTGCTCCAGGGCCTGTAACCAATACCCTGAAAAACAATAACTGTAAGTCACTTTGAATAAATTAAAGTGTCAGCTAAGTGTAAGTGTAATGTAATGGTTATCAGGCAACATCAACAGACCACAACTCCTATCTTCCGCTGTAGGCCTCACGAGACAGTCTGGACTTCCATCTCAAATCTACCTATGACCATCATCAAGACTTCCTATGCCACAGGAATGAAACCCTTTTCCAGAAGGAGACATACTCTGATGACCACGGGTGAGTCAGCTGTCTGTCTACTCTGTTGTATGATGGGGTAGACCTATTGACAGTAGATATGTCAATGGGTAGGCCAGGGAGAAAGCTCTCTGAGTGCATTCCAATCTGCAGACTTGCGTCCTCTTCTTGTGCTTGTGACCTCGTACCAGGAAGTACTGGCAACAGCATTCTATTTCTATATCTCATAAAAGCTCAATTGCAAAGTCATTTTCTCATTTGCAAACTGGATGGTGAATGAAGAATAGTCCCCCCAAAATTGTTGTGGCTTGGCTGACAGCGGTGAAACGTAATTGTTTTCTCCATGGAGGCAGGGCGTCAGCAAAACGTGAGGCCACGAGCACAAGTGGAGGACGCAAGGTTGCATATTGGAAAGCGCCCTCTGTAACTGATCAGGACAGGCTTTGATGAGGTTTGGGAAATACAGAGTATGTCTCTCATCCTGTACGTGCCTCATCAATGGCCTATATCAGTGATCTGACCTGACCTCATCATAAGCTATACTACGCCCCCTTGACCTCATCATAAACCTGTCAACGCCTCCTTGGTATTAAAAAATATAATAGATTAATGCACCTCAATGGCAACAAAGCACAGCCCCCTCTCAGCTGTATCCTTCTCAACGCCTAGGCTGGGTTAATTTCAGTGTCGCTGTCATTCTTTATATTAGGACAAGGTTTGTGAGAATAAGCCTTTTTCATTGTGATGTCAAATAAGTTCCGTTTTGAAGCGAATCAAGTGGCATGTGCTTATATAGCAAGTCTTGTCACTGGATGTTTCTTACACCATGCATTGGAATGTGAAAAAGGCCAATTTTCTCTGATCTCATAACAGTAATTTAAATGTTACGTTAACCTCTATGCCCCCATCTCAGGAGGATCCTGAAGAACAGAGAGAGGCCTGAGCCCCCCCAGTGTGGTGTGCAGAACGACATACGTGTATGGGTCAACCCACAGAAAGCTTCCATCTACAGTGTACAAGGAACCATCGGTGGGTGCTACTTCAATCCTGTACTTGCAGGGCCCTAAATTAACTTTTTTTTTCACCACCAGCCAAAATTGCTAGTAGATCTTACTAGCCAAACACACACACACACTCACTAATGGGTCAAAGTGGCTAGTTAAGTTGGTCTTTTCTACCAGCCAAACTAAGATTTTCCATTTGGCTGGTGTTCATTTACTGTGTAGGCTACTAGATGCAGTATGACAACTTTTTTTATTGCTTCTCATCTATCATTTGCTATATACATGCTGTATATGGATGATAGATCTCAGGCTCGGCTACAGGGGAGGAGACATAACAAGATCAGTTATCATAGCTTGGTTTTGGAAGAGGAATAGTTTCTGACCATGGACGAGAACATGTCCATTTGTAGTGGAGGATGTGCATATCCAAAAGAGAAACTTCAGCAGGTACCATAAAAGTACCTGAGAAGGAAAGGGAGGAAGATTTGTATACTCCTGACAGAAGACTTTATAAAAGATAGCGACATTTGAAATCATGTTTCAATTGATCAGGCCTAATTAGAACAGCTGACTGCCAACTATGGCTGATGTTAGCAGCTGGCTGCCCAGAGTCCCTTTATGTTTCACGTGCAATATGTTGATATGCACTGTTTGTAAGTTCTGCATTGGGTTTTTTCAAGTGATGCACTGCAATCACTGACTGTTAAGATGTAGAAAATAAGTAGCTACTATAGTCGCCTAAAGTTAATGACTTGAGCTCACTCCATTGGCACATTTTAACACGTTGGCCAAGACCCAAACTTAACCGTGCCAAGCCCCCCCCCCCCCGGTAGATTCCAGTCAAGGCCCCCTTTACATGGGTCGTGCCGCACTACTTTTCCTGTGCACCCCTTTCACAACCATAGTCTAGGCCTGTGAGTCAGTGCCCCACTAGGATAGACCTATATAAAAGTAACTAATGGGAAAATTGTTTAGCTATTTTTATGTTTATTTTGGTGTACAATTGGTATTCAATTTCTTCGATCATTTATTTTATTATTTCCTACCAACTTTCCGCGGCCCCCACTGGGCCAAGACATACTGCGTAGCCTAATTCCTATATGCCTGCAATTCAACAGAAATCTAAACCTACAAGGCAATTTCAAAACTTACTAGGCAAGATTGATTTAATTTTTATTACTTATTGGTTTTATTTTGTACTGTTTTAGAGGGCAGTGTATCATCCATACAGAAGCTGATCATTCACTAATGATTGATTGCCCATCTTGCACGCTACCATTTTTCTCGCCACAGAATCTCATCACAATGCCTCCACCAATCGTGGCTACTCCAGGAAGCATGATGGAGGATTCTACTCAACCTAATGGCCGTGTGTGGAGTGCATGACTTTACAAATGAAGCTCACTTCTTTGACCTTTTCCTGCCAAATAAAAAGCACACAACACATCAGGCCTGCAGACGTTTACTAATTTTATTGAATTAACTTAACATGTTAATACCATGAAGTGTGATGAAGCTGAATGGATTCGAACCACTATTTCCTTGGTTGTGGGCCGGGGTAGGTTACCTTTACTGGTTGGGGATAAACTGGCCAAGGAAAAGAAAATGTTAGGCCTAGGCCTACTGCAAAACGGGAGACGGCCATTGTTGTGGCCGTACTGCGTTATCCTCGCATCAACTCGGTTTCTCGTTTAACTTGCAACCATAATTAATAACCTGGGGGAGGACAATGTGTCTGCTGCATCAACCGAAAGGCAAATGATAGAGTTGAATGCAAGCCCGCTAGTGTTACGTTTTGAGTATGAGGCATTCCCAACCTTTGCATTCCGTTTCGAGTTCTGTGGTAAGATCAGAATCGCCTCTATACTCATCGTCCGTGTCGAAAGCAATGGGTAAAACCCAAAGCCTCTATCGAACTAGTATATCTGATCAATTCATCACTTCTAAACCACAATATCAATTGTGCTTGCCCTGAAGTTTGTGAAATGCCTCATGCTCACCGCCAAACAGGCTCGCATTTCGAATCATATCATTTCCAGATCGGAGCAGGGCGTCCATCCGACTGGATCAAATAAGATCACG
Organism: Engraulis encrasicolus; assembly: GCF_034702125.1. Classification (NCBI taxonomy): domain Eukaryota; kingdom Metazoa; phylum Chordata; class Actinopteri; order Clupeiformes; family Engraulidae; genus Engraulis; species Engraulis encrasicolus. The sequence goes on along the minus strand of NC_085866.1, from coordinate 25,559,028 downwards.
GTGTAGATTTTTAAAGATATCACACGACACAGACACACATTCACAAAACATTCAAACTCACTCTCACAACACACAAAGACAAACAACAGCTTACACTCCTCACTCACACAAGCATTCAAAGAAATGAGTACATCCGGGTTTGGGGCCGTTTAAATAGCCTGCTTTGGAAACATCTGTCTTCTTGGCAAGTGCGCCCTCGTGTGGTGGGAGGATTCTAGAACGCAATTTCTCTTAATGTTTTGGTGCCAAACTCAAAGGTCAAAAGGCCACAGGGTGCCCTTGATTTGATACATGTGCCACTGCACACGGTAAGTGTGTATGGCCACATTTATTGGTGCTTTTCTGGAAGATGTGCTGTTGCTATAACAAGATATTAGTTCACTAGTCATGCGCTTATTTTGACAATCTTCTCAATCAAATAATATAGGTCTAAATTACTGTGAACAACAAACTCTTTTAAAAGAGAGCCCAGGTTGATAAACAACCATGGGTCAAAGCCTAAATCTGATCAGTTACTTGGCCTTATATTCAGCTTTCACTTTAATGCCATGATGAGAAGTGTGTGTGTGTGTGTGTGTGTGTGTGTGTGTGTGTGTGTGTGTGTGTGTGTGTGTGTGTGTGTGTGTGTGTGTGTGTGTGTGTGTGTGTGTGTGTGTGTGTGTGTGTGCCTACTGTACGTGTGTGGCTTCGCAGGGGGGCATTAGTGGCATCCCAAATGGGTGGCAGAACAGAAACCCTCGACCGCTCACATGGTTGGTAAGGGGTGTAAGGCCGAGGTGGCCAATGTTATCTTCGTTTCCTGAAGAAGAGCAAGGTGCCGGTGCCAATTAGCTAATCCCGTGTCCAGTGTACTCAAGCTTCAGAGGCGGTGGATGGGGGGAGGGTGGCATGGCGGATAATCCCTCGTCTACTACCCATGCTGATGGTGTTGCGCGAGTGAGCCGCCACATCGACTGGACTGGACAGTCTGTCTGGACGCTCACCGCCAAGTGCACGCACGATGCTGGACTTGGGCGCAGCAAAGAAGCAGACAGCAGTCACTGTTGAGGTGAGTGAACATTTATTTTATTCACAGATCGCACACACACCTTGGGGTGTCAAGACAGGGTACGAGAGGGGGGGTAGCTTTGGAGGTCTGAGAGAGGAGAGGGAGGTCAGTATGATAGTGGGATGACCTCAGTGCTGTAAGGACAGGTGATCCTATGATGTAATCTGTGGCGTGGTTGTGATGGAACTTTCTCAAACCCAGAGATGTATAAAGTATGTATAGAAGTACAAGTTGTCTTACTGATATAATAGCTACACTATTACATGACATTGTATTTATACACCAATTATTTCACTGTACCTAATGAGGTACATATACTATTAAGAGTACTGTTCCGTTTTACTGTACACGTGATAATCCAAAAGTCATGGCGAGTCGGCGCTGACATAAGAATGTCCCTTTCTTCTGTGTTTCACAACCATGTGATACAGGAGGGTGGTTAAAGGTTTTGTTTTTTTGTAGTCCTTATCTATGTGTGCTTGACCATAACTTCATGTGCAACGAAGTGCATTTTGTTTATTGTTGTTGTTGTAATAATTATTTGGCCCTTAATTCATGTAAATAGTTTTAAAGACCCACACTCAATGCAAAGTGAACAAAAATAATGATTTTTACAATTTTGTGTTGCAAGTGGGTAACGGGACGGAAAAGAGGGTAGAGCAGATTTAGTTGATATGCCAAGCGTCAGACGAAAGACTAATCACTTAATGCAACCGCTCCTTGCGTTTGTCTGACAACAAGTTGCATCACAAACCAACCATGTGTGTGATCCATGTGATGCATGCGTCCGCGTCCGTACGTGTCTCTGATCCATATGGCTGATGAACAAGGGCCACTGGCTTACAACTGATTGTTTGATCAGGGAGAGAGAGAGCGAGCGAGAGAGAGAGAGAGAGATATTCACACACTCATTGGCTTGCAACTGATTGTTTGTCATTGAGAGAGAGAGAAAGAGGGAGAGAGCGATGCGTACACCCATTGGCTGGCAACTGATTGTCATTGTGAGGAGGAGGATCAGCCCATGTTTGTCCCCCGCTCCCTTGATTAGATCCTGTCAGCACGCTATAGAAGGCATGTCATGTCCCCCTGGCCTCCAAAGCAAGGAACCAGGCCATTGTCCACAGACAGGACAGGCTTAGCCAAGCCCCGCCTGAGATAGAGCTGCCCTGCGTAGCAGACACTGGCCAATGGAAGTCATTTAATTAGCTATACGCTAGCACCTCCATATGGACAGTCGCTGGCTTCAGTCATGCCATCATCACGCTATCTCAGTGTAACCAACCACACTGGCTCACCTGTCATTTGCCTTTCCATTTATATGTTTTAATTACTGGGTTCTAACACAGTATTTGTGGTGTAAGGCCGGGCGTCAGTGGAGAGATGAAAGACGTTCTAAACAAAAGTAAGTGAGGTAATGTTGATGAGGTTATCACAATGTTAAAGTTCATAAGGGTTGGAGCAGGCGTCACCCAACAGTTTTTCTCTTCCTGTGCTGACCAAAATATTGTAAAACTGAAAAATGAAAAAAGTTCGCACCATGCATAGGTTTCTTTATTACTGTAAAGAAAGGTTTCTTTATTACTGTAATAAAGAAACCTATGCATGGTGCGACCTTTTTTCATTTTTCAGTTATCACAATGTTACTAATTACTAAATGGAGTATACCCATTTTCAATTTTTTTCGCTCAGAAGCGAATTAAGTGCATCCAAAGTAAGTATGTGAACTCCCTGTGAAGGCCAGTGGAAGTAAGCTATTCATTTCTATGGATGATCCTTGTGTTATTTTCATAATAATAATAATGTAGCCTATGTTATATTCATTCCGGTTTAGATACACATAAATGTGCACCAGTGTAAATATAATGACATCCAGATGGATGCAGGCAGAACTCAAATTATATATATTTTTAAAAACAACACAACCCAGATCAAATTCCAGTTGTGTAAATATTTCTGTGATCTAGACCGCCAATTTTAAGAAAACATGTACTGGTACATGTCAAAGACAGAAACTTTATTAATTATTTGAGGACCCCCCTCGAAAATGAGATTTTAATCTCAAGGGGCTATCCTCTACAAAATGGACTGTGTGTGTGGGATGTCTCTCCGTGTTTCTAATCTTCAACTTGATTTATTTATTTCTGACACACCTGCAAGTATAGGTGTGCAAAAAGTGTAACACACAGGTGGATGCATCAATTTAAAGCAGAAATGCATTTGATTGCATTGACGGATGCAGGTTTTCCACCGTGTAGTTGTTGCTGGAGTTCATGTGAGAACAGGTGACTCCAGGTGAGTCTCTTACATCAGTAGGTGAGCATGGTGGCAAAAGGTACCACAGAGTGCACTGATGGAAAAAGGCTTAAAATGAACCGATCAGGTGTCTCCACACCCACTGCTGTCAGAAATAATCTAAAGCAAAGGAGCTCATCAAAATGAATTATGTCCTATTTAATCTCCGCCAAACTGTTACTTGGATTTTTATTAGCATTATTAAATCTTGCTGAAGGTGAACTGATAATATCACGTACATATATTCAGGGCTGTACATTCACTTTTTTCCTTTCTAGCCAAACACACACTCACTAATGGGTCAAAGTGGCTATTAAGTTTTATTTTCTACCAGCCAAACTGGATTTTCACCACCATATGGCCCGTTGGTGGGTGTTAATTTAGAACCCTGCGTATACTGTAATGTTATAATATTATTGTATAGATTTTAGCTTATTAATATTAAATTACATAAATATATTTATCTGAATTCAGCATAAGGATTCTTGCATCTGAACCCCTCAACAACACAGGAAAGTACAAATGAATTCCAACTGATGTTGATTTAATGCTGCAATTGATTTTTTTCTCCTTCATGCCCCTGATTGCGTGCCCTCAGCGACCTGGATTCCGACATCACAAAAAAGGTACACAACACATTTCAGTATTTACTAGATTCTCACCAAGATTCCCACCCTAGCAATGAATCATTTGTCCACTTGTGATTCATGGAATGACTGATATTCACTATCCAGAGTTCAGCTGTGACACTACTCACGTTTCCTTGAATGGTTGCAGGCCCAATGCGCAAACTATGTTGCCTGCATTCCTGTTCATGAAATTCCTCTCCCATTGTCATCCATCTCACCACTGTCACACTTGTTTTGCATTCTGACTTGCATTTGCCTAGGCATTCTGTGTCACTTAGGTCCTGCATTCTGTGTCACATTGCTCTTGTCACGCTCTGTTTCTCGTCACAGAGAACTTTGTGTGTCCGCCATCTCCATCCTGCTCGCCAACGGAGAATGGTGAGGGCACCACCACATTCAAGAAGCTGAACGATGCCTCCCTTGACGTTCCCAGTCATCAAGACCTGCATAAGGAACTTCTGCTAAGCCACAAGAGGTGAGGGTGAACTGGACAATCAATGACCTTCGGAAGGGTTGGTAGAAATCGCAGCAGAAAACACAGTAAACAATAGGAAATAGCATTAAACAGCAATGCAAAGTGTGTGTGTGTGTGTGTGTGTGTGTGTGTGTGTGTGTGTGTGTGTGTGTGTGTGTGTGTGTGTGTGTGTGTGTGTGTGTGTGTGTGTGTGTGTGTAGAAGACTGCAGAAAATACAGTAAACAATAGGAAATAGCATTAAACAGCAACGCTCTGTGTGTGTGTGTGTGTGTGTGTGTGTGTGTGTGTGTGTGTGTGTGTGTGTGTGTGTGTGTGTGTGTGTGTGTGTGTGTTTGTGTGTGTGTGTGTGTGTGTGTGTGTGTGTGTGTGTGTGTGTGTGTGTGTGTGTGTGTGTGTGTGTGTGTGTGTGTGTGTGGAAAGGTTGGGTCACATGGTTGTAGGGGAAGCACCGAATTACAGACCAGTGTATGATTGCTCATCCTCAGAGTATGCTACGGCCTGCTGTTGCTTTGCCCCCTTTGTTTTTGTTTGCTTGGGCCATGGGGTCGCTGAGAGTTTTGGCCAGGCCTGGTAGCCTAGTAAACTAGCCCCAACCGTCAGCAGCCAAAATTATTTTGCCTGCGAGTGGGTCTAGCCTCGGACAATGCTCCAGGCCCTAGAACTTACTGGCCAATCACAGCGCAGATATTTGTTTTGATTTGTTTTGAAAGCAGAAAAGGTTTTAAGGGAGTGACGACAAAGCGTTGGCCAATAGGCACAGATTGAGACATTTAGTCTCACATTTAGTCTGGTTTATCAGGCTAACAGGCCTGGTACAAAGTAGTCTAAAAGCCCCCCACCCAATGCCTACAATGTAATGAATAGGAGGCATGTTTGGGATTGTTGCCCTTTTAGAAGGTCCAACATCTCCCACGTTTCAGACTTGGGACTAGCTGCACAACATTTACACGCAGGATCTCCTAGTAATAGAATTCATGGTACCTTGCACTGCAGATGTCCTGTACCTGAAGAAACATAACAACCCCAATGCTTGATGACTAACCTCCCACCATGCTTCACAGTAGGGGCACTCCTATTTTTTTCATATGCCTTGTTCTTCCTCTCCTAGACAATACTGTTGATACTGTAGATTCATAAACCCAAAGAGTTTCAGTTTCATTTAGTATCAGCATCGGAAAACCTTTGCGATTTTCCCACGTCCCTTTTGTTATCCTGGAATTGGCCCTTTTTCATAGGCGCCGTGCACAGATAGGGACGTGGTGGTGCTAAAACACCTGCCCCTTTTCTTTACAGGACAAAAAAATGCCCTTTTTGAACAGCTCCTTTGAAATGCCCTCCTTATTTTTTTTTTAAAGTCACAATGTACTGTGGTCCATGTTGACAAGATCATTTACAAATGCTCTACAATCAAAAGCATGTGACAATAATTCCTTGAATATACTGTATAGCCGCTATACCCGACAATAGTAAGGAAGCCGCAAGTTCTGCATGTCCCCCCCAACACCCACCCCCTGTCGAGGACCTGCCCTCCAAAATGTCATTGCTGCAGTGCACGCCACTGCCCTTCTTGTTGTTTGGACTTATGCACGTGGACATTCAAGCATGGAGGCCTACATGTTGCAGTGTCTTGCAGTCCAAGCTGAAACCTGACTACCTCCATCTCAAATAACCTTACGCAATTCCTTAGCACTTACCTGGGGACTTTTTTTCCACTGTTCGCTTAAGGTACTGGACAACAGTCGGCTTGAGCAATCCTCTTTCTGCCATGTACAGGTAGTATCCTAACTGTGTGAATAACGCTTCCAATTGTGTTTCTTGAAACGGTTTAATCTCTCTCCAATGTTTTTATAGCAGTATACTTTCTTATTAGGAGAAATTTCCTCCTCTCTTGACTTGACTGTGGTACGCAGCTCCTTCTAGTCAGTCACTGGTATCTTTGTGGCATGCATGATGAAGTGCAGAGCATGATTAAAGAGGGACATAGACAGTCCTTTCAAATCTGCTGCATTGCTGTTCGCTATGGCTCTGTTCACATTATCGTACTGGTCTTTTAAATATCTGATTTAATTGTTATTTAGCATGATAATCCTTAAGGGGTTCAATAAAATTGAATATGTGAATGTAGACATCACAAAAAGTGCATACTCAGTTTGGAAAAAAGTAATTAGTTTAGTTTCATTTAACTAAGGTTTGGACGTCCTTGTAAGAGTTGCAACTATATAGGAAATAAATTCCTTAAAACCCTTCACTGCACTGGGGCTTGAATAAATGTATGGAACACAACAGTATGTTGTGAAAATCTCCAAATAAAAATAAACAGATAATTTAGCAGTTTTTGGTAAAGCAAGTGTGGAAATTACACACAATTCACAAATAATTCATGACATTAATTAAAAAAAAAAAAAAAAAACGTTTTAGGTGATCCAGTCAAGATGGTAGGGATTTATTCACAAACCTTCACTGTAAATTGCTGGGGCAAAACCTGACACCAACCTGACACCATGCTCTTTGCTACAACCGGTGATGGGCAAAATGGATTCATAAATTATAATCTAGTTACACATATTCCAAAGGACTTGGTTTCACCAGTCCAGTTCAGCCAGGTGATTGTCTGGTTGAAAGATCACCAGGTTGAATTGCATGGGTAAAACAAGATAATTTGGAACATGTGGCACTAGATTGTAACTAATGAATCCATTTTCCCCTCCCTGTTTACAACATGTNAGGTCACCACACATACTGTATAGGGACAGTGGATCCTTGCAGTCTGTGCAACATCATGAGTCAATTTGTGAAAGGGGGGGGGGGGTGTCTATGACGCCTACAGTTATTTCACTGCTGTTTAGGGCAGGGTTTCCCAAACTGTGGTGCGTGCCCCCCTGGGGGTGCATGGACTGCCACAAGGGGGTGTGCAAGCTGAATTGAGCAATGGCGTATATGTGTGTTTTTATACAGCATTAATGAAAATTCAGTAGTTTTTTGCTGTATGGTGAATTGCATGCTTGAGGAAAAAAGACAATTCTTTTGGAAATGAGGATTCCCCAAATGACTGCATAATACGCAATGATTTGTGCAGTGAAGCCATGTTTGAATGGCCATCAGTACACCAAAACATTTGCTTTCCACGAACAACACCGAAATGGTTGACACCATCTAAAATAAGTTTGTTTATCTTGGTCTCTTCAGATCACACGACATGGTTCCAGTGACCCATATCCTTGGTCTGTTCATCTCTCTTGAGACCAAGATAAACAAATTTGCTTTAGATGGTGTCAAGCATGTGTGGTGGTAAACAAGTGAGTTTTACAAAAAAAAGTGTATCCTCTCAATAGCCAAGCATGGTAGTGGGACTGACATGGTTTGGGGATGCATGAATGCTGTCAACATTGGCAATCTGAAATGCACCTAAAAGAAACATGCATGTCAACATGCACTGTGACTACTGAAGCAGATCATGATATTCTCCATAGGATTGCATTCAAATCTCACACCAATCTATTTAAGCCAGGTGCACACTCAAAATGTAAAAGTTCAATGCAAAGAAAGGTTGAAACGCACACCGATGACCTCCCTTTTAATCCCTTTTCATTTTGAGACGATTAGAGCCAACACGGCCCATTCTCTACCGGATTTTAATCTGGGGTGTACTCACTTTTGTGGGTACATGTTCAAACATTAATGGCTGTATTTTGTTTTTTTCTGAGTGAACAAGAAATTTAAGCGGTTAAATATGTTGTTAAAAGGTCACTAATCATTGTGTCAAAGTGAATTTTCTGTAATGCTTTCCTATGAAAAGATATACTCACAAATATGTAGAAACTGTGAGGGGTGTGCTCACTTTCGTGATATACTGTACATGTGGCCTGTGGGTCTATGTGTGTGGCTGCATGTGTATTTGTGCATTGTGTTGCATGTTGTCCCTGACACCAGGACACCAGAAACGTGTGCAAGCATGTGGTGCGTGTGTGTGGTGCGTGTGCGTGTGCGCATGCGTGTGTGCATGCGCGTGCGTGTGTGTCCATACATATAGTGTAATGTAGCATATCATCTCTCCCTATTCTCGTCCACAGGCCTGGTTCTCAAGGAGAAGCCGAAGCTGAAGCGTGCGTGCGTGCGTGCGTGCGTGTGTGTGCGGCGCGCATGTGTGTGTATGTTGCGCGGCGTGCGTGTGTGTGTGTGTGTGTGTGTGTGTGTGTGTGTGTTTGTGTGTGCTTGCGTGTGTACATGCATGCGTGTGTGTGTGTGTGTGTGTGCGCGCGCGTGCATGTGTGTGCGCGCGTGCGTGTGTGTGTGCCTGTGCGTGCGTGTGTGTGTGTGCGTGCATGCGTGTGTGTGCCCGTACCTATAGTGCAAAAATCCATGCTCCTCCACAGGCCTGGTTCTCTTTTTTGTATAATTTTTAATGTTACTCAGTCATGATGTGTATACGTTTCAGCTTTGATAAAATAAAGAGTATTATGGTCTACTGTATCGCCACAGGCATTCACAATACAAACTGAAAATGGAAAGGTTCTGCAACAGTTGTTTTTTTTCTACATATCAAGACATTTTGCATACATTACATTTATCGTAATCTCTACCTTCACCCCCCCTTCCCCCATATCTGTGTGCCCCCAACTCCCCCAACCCCTCCCCATATATCATCAATTTCCCCACACATCTGTTTGTCCAGAGGCCTGGTTCTCGAGGAGAAGCCGGAGTTGAAGCGTGTGCTGGAGCAGAGGCGATTAGAGCTGGACCGGGAGCTAGAACAGCAGCCGCCCTCCGACCTGGAGCAGGAGCTACGCAAACGCCAACTCAAGCTGCAGGAGGTGACGCAACACAGAAACACATACAACATATCCATACAAAACCTTAACCCTATACTGCACGGTGTTGCCATATGGCAACATACCATTCTTTTGGCATTTCCTGGTATTTAAAAATAAATAATAGACACTGATTGGTTTTCATATTGAAACTGTGGCCTTGTTTTATCCAATTATGTGGTTTGTTGGCATCACATGACACCACACACTGCCCCAGGCTCGCTCTTTCCCTCACTGTACATGAGTTTGTCTCCTTGACAGATTGCTCTGCCATTGGCCAAGATATGTCACACTTTTTGCAATATTTACAAAATTAAAAAAAATATTAGGATGATCTATAGTTAGTCATGATCTGTTTTCACCATTTGTTTTGTTTTCAACTAAAATTATTTCCTTTTTATGTTGAAAAATAGGTATGTTGCCATACGGCAACATTGTGCGGTAATGGAACAAGACGGTCAATAGGGAAAGTGCATTGATACAAATACCCAATTCTAATTGATTGATTAATTGATTTATTTATTGATTGAATGATTGATAACTGATAATATTTATAATTAGTGCAAATGGCAGTCTGTAATGAACATTAAAAATGTTATAATAGGTGTACAGAACTGTTTTATGAGCTTTCACTCTGAGTACATGCAGAAAAGCGAACAAGGCCTATGCAGCCTCCCCAGACTGCCAGAGGTATACCACAAAAATCCCCAAACCCCAGATTAGAGCATAAAGCTACGGTCATGTTGACCATTTTAAGCCTCCAAAATGTTTTGACTTCATTTGTCTGTTATAAATAGACTAATTAGCACACAACGTTTGTGCAAATCTGTCAACCCGATCAAAAATTATTGTACAAAGTCAACCATTTTGAAAGTCAGCCATTTTAAAAGCATAATCTCCAAATTTCAAACAGCTCATAAACCAATTATATTATTAACACACAAGATTTACTGCAAATCCAAGCACCCATTGAAAAGTTGTGGCGTAAACAAAAGGTAGGCCGTCTCGAAAGATTGCCAACTTCAAAGTCAGCCATCTTGAAAGTCAGCTATCTTGAAAACACTAGCCTCACAAGTTTACATGGCTTATTTACTCATTATAGAGTGTTATCACACAAGGTTTAGTGTAAATCCAAGCATCCATTCAAAAGTTATGACAAATAAACTGTCGGTTATGTTGAAAGATGCCTGGCCCGCAAATCGGCCATCTTGAATGTCGGCCATCTTGAAAGTGTTGGCTTCCGAAATTAAATCAGTTCATGTACATATTATAGACAGTTACCATACACATTTCTGTGCAAATCTATGCACAGATATTGTGTTAATACTTAATATATTCATTGGTGGTTGGTCAACGTAATACCACTGAAATACTGTTTTTCGGGGATATAATAAACAGTATTCACTTGTTCTCTCAATGACAAAAATGTGTTAAATAACTCCCTTGAACTTGTGGGTAAACTTTCAATGTTTTTCTGAGATAAAAACAATTACATTTCTATAAAATAATCCATAATGTTGTATGACCCTTGTTTGGTCTTGGAGCAAAAATGTACACTGGATCCTTTCCGTAACTGCACAATGTTGCCATATGGCAACAAACCTAAAAGTACCCCCCCAAAAAACTTTTTTTTGAAAAAAAATGCAAATATGTCTTAAGAAGTTCATTTTATGTGACAAAAACCACAGCAAGATTTTTTTCCATGATGGGATAATAATGCGTGCAGTATAGGGTTAAAAACACGTCGAAAATATGTCCCACAACCACAATGTACAAAATAGTATCGTCCAGCAATACTATCTGAAACATTCACATTAGAATTGAAGGAGCAGGAGCAACGCAAATGCCAACCCAAACTGCAGGAGGTGACGCAACACAGCAACACATACAAAATATTCAAACACAACCTTAACACAAGCTTTGTTTAGTATTATTTTAGTAACTTAACTAAGTAAGTAACTAAGTAAGTAACTTAATTTATTGGACTGTGCTGCCCTACAGCTTATGGACCTAGATGACCAGACTCTATAGGCCATATTGTGTTTTATGTGTCTTCAGTGTGCGTTTATGTGCACCCCCTGAAATCTCTGGCGCACCCCAGGTTAAGAACCACTGCCATAGACAACACGTTTATTCATTATTAGACATTATTCCTCCATCAGTATGGTAGACTGACTCACTTGCCTGTTGTAGCAGTCTGTGTCTTATCTATATACTGTTTGTCTTTGTCCATCACCACCGATATTCACAACTTCCTGCACACACACCACATTCATTGTATTTCTATTTGTTGTATACCTGATGTATACCTCCCCTCCCACCTGTATAGATTTAAGGTGGACGAGACATACTACAGTATATAAGAACTCTTTTGTCCCCAATGCGATTAGAATGCTCAATGATAGATAGACATGCCATGTGAAGGGAGTGCACAGGTTTTTTCCATGTCTCTTATGCTTTTATGTTTCCTATGTTTGTATGTTTTTTTTTGTGTTCTCTATGTTATGTTGCATGGGTATGTGAGTGAGTACTGTATGTTATGCAGTGATTGTTGAAGCCCAAGACAAATTTCCCCTCCAGGGACAATAAAGTACACTCTAACTCTCTAACTCTAGTACAGCCATTATTGTGATACAGTTGGTTATTTTATAGCACAGAGTGGGTTTCACTACAGTACATGGTCTTCCCACATATATGAGTACACTGTTCTGAAAGTGCACATTGGTGACCCTTCAGCATACAAAAGCGCAAGACAACCGCTATGTTGTCCGTCTCTGTTTGTTTAAGGCTTAGACCTCATTGTGTCTCACATTCAAGCGATAGATGGAGGAGTTTAAGGGTGTGTCAACACCTGTGTCAATACACACTTCATAGTGGGGAAAAAACCCAAAGGAGATTTCTCCTTTCTAGTTATAAAAATGTGTGTGTGTGTGTGTGTGTGTGTGTGTGTGTGTGTGTGTGTGTGTGTGTGTGTGTGTGTGTGTGTGTGTGTGTGTGTGTGTGTGTGTGTGTGTGTGTGTGTGTGTGTGTGTGTGTGTGTGTGTGCCTTTATGTCTGCAGTATGAAGAAGAGGAGGTGAGGAGGCGAGAGGGCAAAGTCAACGTCCCTGAGTTTGTGCTCATGAAGGATAAGCTGCGACACATAAGCCTGTCTGACGAAAGTGCCTGAGCCACCCATGAAGATTCCAGAATGGCACGTCTACATGACATTTTTAATTCAGAATTAATAATTACGGAGTTCCGTTGAGTTTACATTGAACTTTGAACTGAATTCAGAGTGTTTACATGATGTTTTCAAAGTGGAATTATGCTTTATGCAGAATTAAATTGAGTGAGTTAATTCTGAATTAAATACCCCATGTAAATGAGGCCACTCTCTACAATCTTCCAATTTTAGAGTGTTCGGCCATTCTGGAACCTTCGGCCCCCAATCCATTCCATTTCTCGTGTCTGGCCTGGAATTCCCTTTCTAGTATTACATACACTAGTATTACATACACTAGTATTACATACACAGTACATTTTGCAGTATTAACTCAACACTTCAACTTTAACACTTTTGATCTCAGTTCAAGTGTAGTGACTCGTGTAAGCTGAATCCAAATAGATATTACCGAAAGCAGGACAATGTTGAAAAGTGTATAAATCCTGAACCTTGTCGTCTTTTTTTATGTGGAGACTAAATCTTTGAATTGAATTCAGAGGCAGGTGGTTATGCCGTGTTTGCTGTCTGAGTGATGTTATTTTCTAAGTCATGTTTTGTTTTGTACTGGGGGGGAAACACTTATCAAACACACCAACCCTGTGTCTTCATCTTAATTATTGCAGATTCTTTCACAAACAATGTATAGTATTGTTGTTCATTGTACCATGTTGTTTTATGTTCTCTGTCACAGAGATGGTTTGGTTTGAACTGGCTGATGTTCAGTGCAAGTCGAATGAAGTGCTTGCAAACAATAAACTGCTGTGACCTTAATGTATTCTTTTCTTTAATTCATTAATTTCATACATTTTAGCATGTAGACCTTCATGTTGACATAAAAACACCTCTCTCTCTTTCCCTTTCTCTCGCTCTCTCTCACTCACACTCTCACACGTGCACACACACACACACACACACACACACACACACACACACACACACACACACACACACACACACACACACACACACACACACACACACACACACACACACACACACACACACACACACACACACAGACATGCACACAGTTTGTCATTTTCAATCACTCGGGTGAAACAGGACTGTCTATATTTTTTTTTTAAAAGAGGAAGAACGAAAAGAAAAAGACAAAGAAAAGTAATGATGGATCTGTAATAACACCAGGTTTTGTATTCATCCTTTAAACATTTACAGGGGAATCACATCTTTTTTTGATTGAGGCCCCAGTGAGTCTCATCATTTACAAATGACCTCTAATCGTATACCAAGTTACAATCTCCAGCGCTATTGTATCCATTCTACAGGCAACGTCTGTCCACGGAGTCAGATCTGTGGCGTGTGTGTTTTAGATGTTTGTCCAGAGGCTCGTTTATGACCCATCCATCCATGGCCCAATGGTGTGTGTGTGTGTGTGTGTGTGTGTGTGTGTGTGTGTGTGTGTGTGTGTGTGTGTGTGTGTGTGTGTGTGTGTGTGTGTGCTTTGTGTGTTTGGCCAGGAGGTAGTTTATGACACGTCTGTGCCAATGTGCTGACCGTCTGTGTGAGGGTGTGTGTCTGGTAACATCCGATAGATTCACAGGTGGCTCCCTTAGAAAGACCCTCGGGACACGAGCAATTCTCCACCACCCCTTACACACACACACACGCACATGCGCACGCACGCACACACACACACACACACAGGCCCTAGGGACCAGAGCAATCCTCCACCACTCTTTATACACACACACACACACACACACACACACACACACACACACACACACACACACACACACACACACACACACACACACACACACACACACACACACACACAGCACCCCCCCACACACAAGACCACAAGATCCCTTCTCCCCATTGGCATGGAAATGAGCCCCTTTAATTAGCTGAGGCCTTTCATTCCGAAACGCTACAGGCCAGAGAAAGCCAGCCATCTGCTCTGACAGCCCTGTAACCCCCCCCCCAAAAAAGAGACATTTTAGAAGGGTATCTCAGAGTCAGAGGAGAAGAGAGCGGTGTGGTGGCTGGCTACACTGTGTGTGTGAACACAAGAGGTGATGGAGGATTGCTTGCGCACTGGTCCCTTGGGTATGGTGTGTGTCTGTGTGTGTGTCTGTGTGTGTGTGTTTTTCGGGACCGACCCAGAGCAATGTGTGTGTGTAAGGTGGTGGGTGTCTTGTGGCATTTGTTGAGTAGGAGGACATTAGTAGTGCCCTGCATTAAATATATGTTTTTGCATATTACATCTTCATCATTGTGATAAACATTAACATTTCACCCTGAAAGACACACAGAGACCCATACAAGCAGAACGCATGGCATGGGCAAAAAACTTTGAAATTAATACTCCAGGCTGAAGCAAATGAGCTGCACAATGCCGGTGGTGGACCTTGTGTGCACGCTATTCATCACCACCGTAGATACTATTCTCCAGCTGTCTCGGGCACTCGCCTCTTGTTTAACTTTTTTTCACTGCTTCATTGTTCCTTGGCTCTCCCTCGCGCTGCCCACACTCCCTCCCCCGCGGTGTCGTGTGCTGCCCGTGAAAGAGGTTTTGGAACCTCTGGTCCTGGGGTAAACCACTATCTGTTTTAGGGGGGTATGTCCCAACGTATAACACCATAGGTTCGTCTGTAAAGATTTAGTTTGTATCAACGAGAATAGAGATCAAATTATTTTATTTCTAGTACGTATTTTTACCCGGAT
Source organism: Engraulis encrasicolus (assembly GCF_034702125.1). Classification (NCBI taxonomy): domain Eukaryota; kingdom Metazoa; phylum Chordata; class Actinopteri; order Clupeiformes; family Engraulidae; genus Engraulis; species Engraulis encrasicolus. The sequence continues at coordinate 25,543,880 of NC_085866.1, read as the reverse complement.
ACACTTTATTTCCAAATAAACATTCGCAACATTTGGGAAATATAACATATCTTCCCCTAAATGTAAGGTTCTGACCATGGACGGGACAGATGTCTCTCAAGAGTACGCCCATTTGGAAGCGTCGTCGGCGTCGCCCCCTTGCCCGTGCAACATCTGATGTTGTGCGAGACTTCTCTCATCTGTGTGTTCACTCCGCCTCAGTAAAAGTTAGAGCGACTCAGGACATGGATTAGCATCGCCGTAATTGAATGGGTCACGGAGCTTCCAGGACAAGTTAAGGTATTTAAACATAGCCCTACACGCTTGTCATGTAGCCTACGGAAAGTATTTAAATTACTTTCGTCTGGGTAGTGTAATTACATTGTCTAACTATTGTGTGATGGCGATGTTTGGTATTGTGATATGATGTTGGTCTGGTTTCATCGTGAGTGCTGTGCTGTGTCAGCCATTCAGCATCCGTTGTGTTTTACGAGAATATGCTCAACATCCGGACAATGTGGTTTATAACTGGCTATAACAACATTGAAATATGAGAAACTTGACTTCATGGTAGGCTATTGATTTTAGTAAAGCTAAGTAGGCCTAGTGAGTACATAGGCCTACTGTAAAGGATTTATATAAAGTTTAACACATCTCTTGTTAGTGAAAGCAGTTTTATATAACAATATGACAGATGTTATCACACATCTTTTGAACAAAGCAGCAGTAACAATGACATGTTTAATTATCATTTTAACATTATTATGGGGTATTTATGCCGTAGGCCTACTGTTTGATACTCACATGACAATTTAACATGCAGAATTTAGCAATGAATATTTTGGACGTTGGCAGTGCAATTATAAAAGTGCATTATGCTGTAGGTCTAATGAGCACAGTTCAATCAGTTGTCACAGAAATCCATCTTTTTTTTTTTAAACACACACACACACACACACACACACACACACACATACACACCACACCACACCACACCACACCACACACACACAGACTAACCAATTAAGCTAATTGACTGGCTGTGAGCAAACAATCCAGACTATTTACTGTCAGTTATAAAGCTAACACAGCAGTGGGACCTGCTCCAGTAGCCTACTACACAAAAGGGTCCCATGGCCTAAAACTGTGTAATGTAACCATACCAGTTTGGGGTTCTTAGTGGCAACATTTCTTTTTACTCTTCCCACTCTCCCCCAACGGCCCTGGTTTTGGTAATCTCCTTTCAAGGGGTTTTAATCCAAGAATGTTTGTCTCCTTTGAAGAACTCCTTTGGTGATGCTATGATCATAGCTTTGATGTCTCAGGGAGAATGAGCAAGCCAGAAATTGCAATAAGGTTATTGATCTCTGGGAGCCAAATATTCTGGTTGAAGCCGATGTGTTCTTTTGGTCCTGTTACCATTTCAGTACCTGGATGTTGCTTGTGGTGTGTTTAAATTTGCATATGCTTATTCTGCATTTCCACACACACACACACACACACACACACACACACACACACACACACACACACACACACACACACACACACACACACACACACACACACACACACACACACACACACACACACAAACGTTCAATACCTCCCGACCTGTCTCCTTTCAGGCGTTATTAATTCCAAAGTGTCCTTCTCCTTTAAAGAAGTTTCAGTGTCTGTATGACCATAGTGTCAATCCGTTATTGAAATAGAGCAATATGTTAGGATCAACATGTTTTATGACTAAATAATTAACACATAAATAGTAATGTTTGCATGAAAACATTTTATAAATAAGGTAATCACTCCTTAACAAATAGACCTACACAAATCCTTGTTCTGCAGCACCATGGCTTTTTGGCTAAGTGCTTGTTCGAGGCACCAAAACCCAGGCCATACTGTAAAGTCATTCTCTCTTTCTCGCTCTCTCTCTCTCTCTCTCTCACTCTATCCCCCATAACATCAGCATCTACTTGATTCAGCATTGGCTTAATTATAGGCTTTGCATGGGCCTATGCCTTGGGAAGGTTTCAGATATCCCTCAGAGTTTCCTTGGCGGGCCCACGTCTGCCTGTGCCTCTACAGGGCCGCGACCACAGACACAGGCTCCACTCCGCTGCTCCTGCTGCTGCTGTTGCAGGCATTCCAGAACTTAGCGGCTCTTTTTCTCTTGTTCTCTCTCTCTCTCTCTCTCTCTCTCTCTCTCTCTCTCTCTCTCTCTCTCTCTCTCTCTCTCTCTCTCTCTCTCTCTCTCTCTCTCTCTCTCTCTCTCTTGTATTCTTTCTCTTTCTCCAACTGTGCTCTCTCTTGTTCTCTTAATTATCCACCCTCGTTCTTATGCTTTCTCTCTCTTTGTGTTATTAGTCGCTCGCTCTTGTTCTTCAGTTTGTTGCCCTTGCTCTTTCTTGTTCTCCCATTCTGCGTTCTCTCTCTCCCTCTGTCTTCCTCTCCTCCTCTCCCTGTCTGCCTCTTGTTCTTCATTCCACCCCCCATTCTCTCTGTCTTACCCTTATTTCCCCCCCTCTCTCTCTCTCTTTCCCATAATCTTCCTTTCCCTCATTCTTAGCCTATTTCTCTCACTAGTTATTCCTCTCTGACCCCCTTCTCTGCCCCTGTTGTTCTTTTTCAATTCCCCCTCTATCTCACTCTCTCTCTCTCTCTCTCTCTCTCTCTCTCTCTCTCTCTCTCTCTCTCTCTCTCTCTCTCTCTCTCTCTCTCTCTCTCTTCTCCATCTCTCTATCCATCTTCACTCTCCCTCTCGCTGCCTCTGTAATATCCCTCATTCTCCAACTCTATCCAAACCACTTCTCTTCCTCTCCCCCTCCTCTTCTCTTCCTCTCCCCCTCGTCTTCTCTTCCTCTCTCCCTCTTCTTCTCCTCCTCTCCCCTGGGAAAGGGTGGATGAGTGGGTGTTGGAGCTCTAAGACGTACGGTGAGGAGCGGCAGACAGTTACACAGCGCTGACTCCTCGTCATAACCGGCTCCTGTAAACAGCCCTTTTCCGCTGAGCTGAGCTGAGGTGTGTGTGTGTCTGGAAGTTGTGTGTGTGGAGTGGAGCGAGTGTTGGAGACGGGTGTAGACATCCGTCCATCCAGGCTGTCC
>NC_085866.1:25460800-25535800 GCF_034702125.1 Engraulis encrasicolus | reverse complement strand
CCAACTCTCTCTCTCTCACACACATACACACACACAAACACATCACACACACTTTCGACTCCTCCTGCACATGTGCACAGTCAACCGCGAGGTCAGCCGCTGCTTTTGTGTGAGGAGAGCGCGTCAGCAGGTGTGGGGGTGCTGTGTGTGTGTGTGTGTGTGTGTGTGTGTGTGTGTGTGTGTGTGTGTGTGTGTGTGTGTGTGTGTGTGTGTGTGTGTGTGTGTGTGTGTGTGTGTGTGTGTGTGAGAGAGAGAGAGAGAGAGAGAGAGAGAGAGAGAGAGAGAGAGAGAGAGAGAGAGAGAGAGAGAGAGTGTGTGTATGTGTATGTGTATGAGAGAGAGGAATCGCATATTCAAAGCAGCATCCCAGTGGAGGAAGGGCCAAGCAAATCACTCCTGCACAGCTTCTGGCAAACAAGCCAGAAAAAACACTCCATCAGAATGGAGACAAGAGTACTACTTTAGTTAGCCATTCTCATAGCTTGTGTGTCTCTTAAAATTTGTAGCATGCTTGAAAAACAACGTTACCAAGACTGAAGTGGATCTGTCTTCTGTTGTCAACAGGTTAAACCGTTTTAAAGCTCCTCTGAAGTCAAGACAAAAGGCTTTTTTTGCACAGACATGGACTGCAAGGAAGACATCAGTGATTCCGACAGTGGCATCATGCTACATTCGGGTAAGCACAGAGATTTAATGGACTTAGCATCCTGGAGGCACATCCAATAGGCTGGGTTGCCATTTTAGTTCCTCTTAACACATAGTTATAAATTTGCTGTTACATGGCAATGACCAAGTCGTAGTGTATTACTAAAGGCCCTGTGATATGTCATAGATGGTAGTGTAGTACTATGGTGGTTTACTTTTCAATGGCTATTACAGCATTCCACTGGAACGGCGTGCATTATGGGGCTACAGCTTAGTTAAACGCACTCCATAAATATTTATTTGAACAGATGATGTGTAGACTAATCTTACTTCTCTGTAGATGCAAAGAGTCTAGAAGCCAAGAAAGGCTCCCTTTTGGTTTTTTGATTTTGCTCGATCGGTAAGTTTGGTTTTGGTTGCACTGTTGTTGAGAGGATGTACACAGTGCATTTAAGAAACTCTTGGTAGTTTCTAAAATCCCTCCAGTGGTGCATCAGCTTGTAACAAGGGGAGAAGTGGCTCTGAGCTGGCTATTTCACCCTTCATGTGCAAGCATCAAACATCTCTCCCTTGTTTTCAATGAGCGGCGATTGCATATCTCACCTGCAGGGTGACCAAAGATAAAAACTGTTGATTTTAGTATACTGTTGTTTTCAATCAGTTGTAGGAGTGTTCTGTCCACAATTTAAGGGTAAAACATACTCATTCACATGCAATGCGCAGCAGTTTGCTCAGCACATCTGCAGTCTGGTGTAACGCAATTTCAAACCGTCTGTTTAATGTCAATTGCAGCATATAAGAATGGACTTGACTTGAGCAAATGAGCGAGCTGTTTCTGCGTTGTGTGTTCAGGCCCTGGCCCCTGACCGTCCAAGTCTTTACAGCACTTGCACTTTTTTATAAATACAGTATATAGCGTGACCTGATTGATTTCGGTCCCTTCAAGATCAAGTGAGTGAGCAGCATGATGTGTGCCTTGTGTTGTGAGTTTAGTCCCTGACTAACAATTATCTAGCTCGCCTCAACTCGTCTTACCTGAACATATCAGTTTCTCTTGGAACAAGTGAGTGAGCCATGGCTTGAGGAAGTCAGTGAGCTCGGCCTGTGTGTTCCATATTGTGTGTCTAGGCCCTGACAAAAAAGTTATCTGAGTGTCTCTAAGAGCAAGTGAGTAGAGTAGAGTAAAGTAGAGTAGGATAGAGTAGAGTATCATTTAACCCAGAGGGGAATTAAGGTGACCAGTAGCATACATTCATGTCACATCATGGCACTTATATTAACCATACAGCACACGCTTACATACATTTAGCCAATGTCAAAGCTCACACACACACACACACACACACACACACACACACACACACACACACACACACACACACACACACACACACACACACACACACACACACACACACACACACACACACACACACACACACACACACACACACACACACACACCTGTGGATGGTGATGAGAAGAATAAGAATGAGCTGCCTGTGTGTTCTGCGTTTTGCGTTGTGTGTGTCTCTAGGCCCTCACAAACTATATCAGAGTTTCTGAGTGAACTGCCTGTGTGTTCTCCCACCCTTACCTCTCCCTAAACCTCCATCTGTGGAAGAAGTGTCCTTGAGCAAGGCACCTACAAACACATTGCTGTCAGGGCCGTAACCAGACATTTTCAAATACCGTGGTCAAATACTGCGTGCTGTACCGCATACTGTACATTTAGAATGCTTCAAACACTCAAGTCAAACTCTTAAGTTTGTTTTCATTAGTCACTGCATTGAGGATAAATGGGGGTGGCATATACAGACTGAATTTATCATTGTTGATCATACTGTATATCGATTTTCATCACAGATAAATGTTACATTACTGAAATAAAATATCGAGGACATGACCTCTGTGTCCTCAATGGTAGTTACGGCCATGATTGCTGTAATATCTGGCAGTCGCTTTGGATTAAAAATAAAGCGTCAGCCAAGTGTAATATAATGTAATGTTCTGTGTTGTGCGTCGTTTGTGTGTGTCTAGGCCCTGACAGCCCCACGTCCCCCATCAAGGAGCTGCCTATGTGTTCTGTATTGTGTGTTTAGATCCTGACTAAAAGTTATCTCAGTGTCTCAAAGAGCAAGTGAGTGAGCTGTCTGTGTGTTCTACTGTAGGTTCTGCGTTTAGTTCCTGACTAAAAAGCTGCCTGTGTGTTCTTTGTTGTGCGTTGTGTGTGTCTAGCCCCTGACAGCCCCACATCCCCCATCAAGGGGCTGCCTATGTGTTCTGTATTGTGTTGTGTACTTAATGTAATGTAATGTAATGTTCTGTGTTTTGCGTCGTGTGTGTCTAGGACCTGACAGCCCCACGTCTCCCATCAAGGAGCCTCCTATGTATGTGCCTATGTGTTCTGTATTGTGTGTTTTTTGAGTGTTATGTAATGTAATGTTCTGTGTTTTGCGTCGTGTGTGTCTAGGCCCTGACAGCCCCACGTCTCCCATCAAGGAGCTTGCGAGCCACACGCGGGCCATGAGGATGAAGCACCAGGCCCTGGAGGACAGGCTGGAGCTCTGCCTGCTGGAACTCAGGAAGCTGTGTGTACGCGAGGCCGTGAGTAAACACACACACACGCACACACATGAACGCACAGACACGCGCACACGCACGGACGCATGTACACACACGCATGCGCACGCACGCACACACACACACACACACACACACACACACACACACACACACACACACACACACACACACACACACACACACACACACACACACACACACACACACACACACAGGTAAACACTCATCCCATGTGGTTTGTAGCATACAAAAAGAAATGTCTTAAACAGGCTCTTCTGTACATGTAGTTTGAAAATGTCCTGCCATGCAAAAACAACGTGCCTTGGGGTTTTGTATGAAGACACATTTGAATAATAAAACAATAACATAGTGAAGTAGACGCTCATAACATTGTGAAAATACTGTTATTGTACCTTAGCAGGGAAACCAACAGGGCGGGGTCAGTTGTCCCGGGCCCTGGGAGAAGGGGCACCCAGAATTGTGTTGACGTTACATTGTTTGCACTGGATGGTGGGACCTTTTTAGATGACTTTGTCCTGGGCCCGGCAATAGCTGTCCACGGCCCTGTGTCTTAGTAGTGGCTTTGTCTTCTGTCCACCCGTAGCCTCGGCCAAATTCCCAGATGCCTGATGTTAAAGCTTGGGCAGAAGTAAACATGCAGTAAAATGCCTATAATGGACAGTAATGGAATGATTCCCAGTGCCTGTACACTGTGGGTGGTTGTGGCCGTGTTGTTGCCCTGTGTTGTTGAGAGAGAGAGAGAGAGACAGAGAGAGAGAGGGAAGGGTTATAGAGAGAGAGAGAGAGAGAGAGAGAGAGAGAGAGAGAGAGAGAGAGGGAAAATAGAGAAAGAAAGAAAGAAAGAAAGATATAAAAGAAGAAGAAGGAGAGCTGGCTAGCTGTTGTATATTGTCATGGCAGGCCAGTAAATCAGTTCATCCACCTCCTCTCCTGATGAAAGGCTTTTGTTAGCCACCCAGCAGCAGCCATGTGCATTGCAATGTGTTGCATTGGGGCCAGCCAGCCAGCCAGCCAGCCAGCAGGCCTGTGTCCCAGTAGGGCCGGCCCCAACAGATGTTTCTTTAGGCAGGGTTCACGCTCCCCGGAGCTCAGGCAGAATGGAGGCCAGACTATAAATCAGACCAGGGCAGGCACAAAACAAACCTGTGTGGACTCAACTGTGGAGTTTGTGTGGCTGGGGAAGAAAGACACTTTGCGACTACTGTTGTGTAACGTATGGGTACATGCACAGATGCAACAGTCACATCAGATGTCATCAGAGCCTTCGTCCTATGCATCACAATATTGACAACAAATTGGGCATTTTTTCATACAGGCACTGTTTGTTTTATTTTACTATTTTGTGTTACATATACTGTATGTCTAAGGTGAAATTGGTTGGAATAAATGAACTTCTCCTGTATTTCACTGTGTACTTTATGTCTTGGTCATCTCATTGTTAGCTAGTGTGTGTTGGAACCGTGTAAACACTGTGCATATGTGGATATGTTCTACAATTTGAAAACTATGTACTCTTAAGCTTACCTTTGATTATCAGTTTACATACAGTAGTACATGTATATAATATACATTACATACCTGTGTACAGTCAGGGATGCCTTGCCTTACATCGAACCTCCCAAGCATTCTAATATGTGTTCTAACCTGTGTGTTGTGTGTATTTTAGGAGCTGACAGGCAAGATGTCTCCCGACTACCCCATGAGCCCCGACGAGAAGCCCCCCGTCATCCGCAGGCGCATCGGCACCGCCTTCAAACTGGACGAGGGCCTCATTCAACAGGACGGAGAGGTGAGCAGATTAGCAGTACAAAAAAGTGTGAGGTGCTGGTGCACGCATATCCCAAAAAAGCAATTGCCGTGGGTGCCGGGTTCGATTCCGGCCCGGGTCCTTTGCCGAGCCTTCCCCCTCTGTCTCTCTCTCCACTCGTTTCCTGTGAATTCTCTCACTGCCCTATCATAAATAAACTAATAAAAGTACAAAAAACAAAAAAATAATAAAAAAATAAAAATAAATTAATAATGAATGATACATAATATTTAACGCCTTTGTGTTCCCTCAGGAGTCGGTGCTGCAGTCCCTGGAGGCGGAGCTGGCTCTGCAGCGCCAGATCTGCGAGGCGGCGCGGCGGCTCTCACTGGAGGAGCACATCAGCAAGCCGGTGCGCAAGAGCCGCCTGCAGCAGTGCAAGCGCCAGGAGAGGAAGATGAGGGAGCTGCAGGAGACCGTCTTCCAGCACCGCATACGCCACGGCTGCGCATCGCCACAGACCTGCCACGCCAAGCAGAGAGGTGAGACATGTATATATACTCTGAGGCGCATCTTGCCACCAGGCAAGGCAGGCAGCCGCTTGGGGCCCCCAAGCCCTAGATAGTGAATGACAGCCCACACTTTACCACAGTAGTGGCGATTTTGGTTCAGATGTTCATTGTTTTGCATTTTTGCTTGGGGCCCCACCTGACCCTAGAATCGCCTCTGTATATACTGTACTTATACACACACAACCACATACGCCACGGCCAAGCAGAGGGGTGAGACACAGATATATACTTATATAGACACAACTGCATACGCCACGGCTGCACATCGCCGCAGAAATACTACGAGATGAGACACATATACACACACACACACACGTATACAAAGACACACACACACACACACACACTGGTCAGGGCCTTGCCTCGCCATTGACATGTGACACCACCACAGAGAGGGGTGGGACATGCAGGCACACTCTTTTTCTCTTTCACTTCCAAAACACACCTGTTCACCGATAGCGTTAGTCTCTCTCCTCCCGCCTCCCTTCTGTGAAAGAAGAGGCCTCAGGTGTCCAGATCTTGTTCTTTCAATTGCTGTCTATTATTATTGAACTAATAAAAACAAGGAGATGAAACAAACTCTTATGTTCAGAAATAGGAGACATGCATTGCCATTCATTGTAATATCAATACTGATGACACAAGGTCATTGCCGCTACAAGGACTCCAGGACTCCAGACTCTTCTATTAGATAATTTACCTCTTAACTTAACCTGTTTTAACTTAACCAGCTTTGAAGTAATAGGCCCCTGGATTCAGAAGCTAGTGCTATCCAGTGCTGCCTATTCCAAATGACCCGGTTTGACCTGTCCATATAGGGCAATTGGACAGGTAAAACCAGGTCATTTGGAATTCGTGACACTCGATTGTAGCTTCTAAATCCAGGTTACCCATCACTGCCTGGCGAAGGTTGCGATGGCAATCAGCCCTTGTGCCCACACAGTGTTGTTAGGCCTCCAGGGCAGCAACCATGCCACACACACGATCGCTCGCTCGCGCACGCAAGCACACACACGCACGCACGCACGCGCGCGCACGCACACACACACACACACACACACACACACACACACACACACACACACACACGCTCCAGGGCAATCATGTCACCCAATGTCCGACATTTAGACACACACACACACACACACACACACACACACACACACACACACACACACACACACACACACACACACACACACACACACACACACACACACACACACACACACACACACACACACACACACACACACACACACACAGAGGCTCCAGGCAGGGCCCCCGTGCCCAAAGCAAAGCCCTGTGCGCTGTAATCTGAGCTGCTTTGACTAAGCGTGCTGAGCACCTGTATGCAAATGCAACTCAGCTCATCCCCCAGTCAGAATGGCTGGCAGCAAACCAGGCTGACTTGCACTGTAGCCCTCTGTAACCTAACCATGGATGTCTGGGTTGTTTTTAAGACGTGTGCAGGGCTCTAAATTAACACTAGCCATAGCACAACCGGCCAAATGCTGGTGAATAATCAGTTTTGGCTGATAGAAAACAAAACTTTGACTAACAGTGAGTGTATAATTGGCTCGTAAGATTTAGCATACTAGCCAAGTTGGCTAGTGATGGAAAAAGTACATTTATAGCCCCCCTGGATGTGTATATTCTGCCCTACAAAGGCAAAGTTTATTAACTACAACAACATTTAAATGGATAAAAGGCCTTCAAAGCCTTTGTATTAGATTGGATATTATGGCTACTGCAGATTTGACCAAGCAATATCTCTAAAACAGGACACATTTGAACCACAGGGCTTTGGCTCAAGATACGGGAGGTGTAATGAAGACCATTTCCAGTCTAAACTCAAAATATGTCGTTACTGCACTTTGCTGTTGTAGGGCGGTACAGGCCTCTGGAACCTTAGCCAGGCCAGTGAGGCCACGCCCTCCTAGTGACACAACACCTTCGAAGTAGCTTCTAGTCAGGCCAAGAGCAATGTAAATATCGTTTCTGATCTCCCGGGAACTCCACCCGACAGGTAGCAAACCATAGGGAGGCGGGCCAAGCATGCAGTTTGGGAAACGTTGATTGTTATGCTCTTGGTGAGGCCAAATCTCGAAGAGATTTGAAAGTTGATGATAATCAGGCTACTGTAACCTAGTAGTGGATTTGTCTGGGTTGAATGTCCATCACATTGAATGTAACCCCCATGATAGTGAATGTTTTTTTTAATGTGTGTGTGATTTCCAATAAACTTCAGTAACCTAATATAGTCTGGGTGAATTGAATTCAATCCTTGATAATGAATGATTAATGTTAATGTTTTGTTTCGTTTCTGTTTTTTTTTTTTCCACAGAGCATTCCATGAGCATTTCAGATGACAGCTCTCTCTCTGATGCTGCCGCTATGGATGATGGTGAGGGAACTATGAATTTCAAAACATGTCCTTCTCATTAAAGGGGCAATATGTAGGATTGAAAGTTTAATTAATTAGTTTAATTAATCACTGTAAGTGATTATCATAATAAGTGAACGATGACTCTCGCGACAGCTTTCACGGTCCGCTGTCAGAGAACCCCAAATGTAAATTTTGACATATTATCCATTAAGAGATGTCAACTGATTATCGATCAAGAGATGTCAACTTATACAATATCATGACAGACAGAGACAGAGAGTGAGCATTGAGATACTATGACGACTTTGTGTGTCCATCTGGTCTTTGTCATTAACTTGACCAGGGCATCACCCAGGACCATCACCTACATTTCTAAGCACTTTGACTTTGAATGTCTACTATCTTTAGAGAGAGAGAGAGAGAGAGAGAGAGAGAGAGGAAGAGCATCGGATTAGGGTGATGACCTATCCTAGTTGACTCCCTACTGACTATTTCCCTCTTCTCCCTCCTCCCTCTCTTCAGAGAGTGACTTCAGCCCCTCCATGATGCCCTGCTCCGGCTCCGGCTCCAGCTCCCGCGAGTCTCCTCCGCCCCCGCTCAGCCCCTCCCGCTCCTCCTCCTCCCAGTGCGCCTCCTCCTCCCTGAGCCTCAGCGTGGCCAGCTCCACCTCCAGCCTCCAGGAGTACCAGCGCTCCCCCATCCAGAACTCCCCCTGGCGGGAGTCCAGCCTGGACCAGCCCTACCACAAGAACTGCGGCATTGGCGGCACTAGCCTGGACCAGCCCTACCACAAGAACAGCTGCGGCAGCATTAGCGGCATCAGCAACAACAGCAGCGTTGGCGGCAGCAGGAAGCCCGCCTCCGCCAGCAGCAGCCGCTCCAGGTACGCTCAGGCAAACACACACCTGAGATGGCGTCCAGATTCTGACGCTTTCCCTGCTGTCTAGTCTAGAGCACATACTAGGTAGCTTCTGATTGGTCTAGCTGTGCCCTTCCCAAAGCCATCCCTAAATTTAACCGGTCAGTAATGCCATGTTTCTGAGTTTTAAATTTGTGTCCTGACCAAAACTTTCCCTAAACCTAACCTGTCAAAGACAGCTGCATGACCACTGCGCTTGTGTGTCAAAGGGAATGTGTCATTAACGGGACGCAATTTCAGGTTTTGGTTTGCGTTAGATTATAGATGCAATTCGCTCGAGATCCTGTAGAACACACACCTGAGCTTCAAGTATGGCCAGGCAAACACACACCTGAGCTCCAGCACCTGGGGTCTATACTACAAAGTTGGTTCAGGAGTAAACCAGGTTAAGTTAAGAGGTACACGTAAATCGTCTAATAGACGAGCCTGGAGTCCTCGAAGTCTCCTCTATTAGACGATTAAACTCTTATCTTAACCTGGTTTACTCCTGAACCAGCTTTGTAGTATAAGCCCCTGACCTCCAGATATGGGCAGACTCACTCACACACCTGCGCTGCAGGTATGGCCAGACTGACACATCTGGGCTGATATCGTATTTCCTCAAATAATAGCATTAGCAATTAGCAATTAGCAAATAGCAAATAGCAATTACAATAGATGTTGCCAAGACACGTGACCAAATGATACGGCAACACCTTTGCCTTCACAGTGGCAAATCAAATGTTGACGCCTGTCAGATAGTAGCCTAGGTTCGCCAATCCTAGTCATGTAAACAAGAAAACTACAGCCCTAAAAGTAAATTTGGTGAGGGCATTGAAGTCACGTTGGCAATCTCTATTAATAACTTTTAAATTATCATTTTAATACAAAAAGAATAGGAATTAGTTCATTGAAAAATATTTCAGACAAGGCTACTAAAGGAGGCAGGCTACTGTTAGGGGCCAGGCTATACTTTGAGGAATTACAGTATTTGCACTACACGAAAACAAACACAGGTTTATTTGAATTTATTTAGGGATACAAGTATACCTTGGCCTACCATGATGAACAGCTAAATTGTCTTAAATTCCTTTGGCCACCACCAGTCCGTCACACTATCTCAGGTTAAATTGGAGGGGAAGTTCGAATATACAGGTTTTATTGGCATGCTAGTAGTATGGCAGTAAGGTATCCGAAGCTCCTGCCTCCAAGCCAAGGTATTTTAGTTATTTAAAATCCTTTTATTTACATAACTAATGTATTTTAGATATTTAAAAACGTTTTATTTACATAACTAAGGTACTTTACATCTTTAAAAACCTTTTAACTTAAATAACGTAAATACTTTGGCTTGGAGGCGAGTGCTTTGGATACCTTCTTTTAGTTAATGAAGCTGTAAAGGAATTGCCAGATATACTTGTTCTGCCTGGGGAAAATACTTCAAATACCTTGCTATTTTTTCCCCTTTCTTTAGGTAAATGTCTATGCCTACCATAAAAGCTAAATTAAACCCACCAAACAATTTTATGTAGTTACAAAAATGTCATAAATACTGTCAATACACACTACACAAATAATGGGATTAGGGCGATTGTATATTTCGGCTGTTTATTTTATTGCAACCAATGTATATGAAGACAGTCAAAAAAGATTGCCACACAAGGCTTGCAAGTTCAAAATGTGTATTGTGGCCGACAAAATGCAAAAGAAGTCATTGGAAAATAACTGGAGCTACAGACGTTTCGGACTTAGTCCATTATCAATGTCTCCAGTCCAGTGACTCTCTCTCTCTCTCTCTGTGCGAGTAGCAGTCCGCCGGGTACCCCAGTGCAGGCTGGCGTGGACCTGCGTCTGGCAGACCTGCCCCCTCCCATGCAGCTGGCCAACATGAAGAGCCTGGCACGCCTGCCCGCTGCCACCAGCAGTGCCCCTTCCACCCCAGAGATGCCCGCTCGCCGCCAGCTCTCACAGTCCTTCAGGTGAGACCCTGCCAGTGCCTCTGCCCTGTGTTATAAGGGGCAGCCGTGGTCTAATGGTTACGTAAGGGGATGGGCTTTAGATCAGTTGCAGCAGGTTCAAATCCCAGTTTTTTACTCCGTATCACACTCCATGGTTGAGGTGTCCTTGGACAAGGCACCTAACCCCATACTGCTGCAGGGACTATATGTGGCATTGGGCTATACAGTCCCTTGGTTTTATGTTTTTCTATGGCTATTTTTATATTATCAGTTAGTGATTACCTGAATCATATTATATTCATGGCCTCTTACAAACTTCATGCACCTCTTCATAGTTGACTATCCCAATGCGTGTGCGTTTGTGTAGAATAAGACTGTTTTCCTTGAACTTTAACACACCTCGACAAAACCATGCACGTCACTCTCAGCTAACGACTGGATTTGCCATCAGCAAACCCCAAGAGAGCTGTGCTGTTGTATGTTTAGTAACATTATAAAACTAGACTCAGTCAGCAGTTGGGATTTATTTTTTTGTTCCACTCTAACTCTCGGTCTCACCACCCACAGGCTTCCCAAGAACAGGCCCGACTTCGGAAAGTTCGGCTCAGAGCCGGCGACGCCACAACGCTCCGACCCAGCGCGCGGCCGTCCCAGGGTGCCCCGGCGCCACGTGGGCGGTGATCTGCCCGGTGTGAGTGTGGCCTCTCCGGAGTACTCGCCACGCCGCCCGTGCCCCTCCAGCTCCGAGGACAGCAGCTCCGAGCATTCCGTGCCCTCCTACACCAGCTCGCCGTGCCGCGACGCCGGAGCTCGGAGACCCACTGCTGCCACCACCCCTACCAAGGCCCCCGTGCCACCACCCTACGGGTACCACCTCAACTCCCCACACAGGGCCAACAGCACCGCCAACGCTGGCCCGGCCGCAGCAGAAACCATTGGCTACAAGAACAACAGCAATCACCAACACCACCAAATACAGCACCAGCAGCAACCAGCTTCTAACAATGAGGCCAACGTCAATAGGAACAACGCCACCCTGCAGCGCCACCTTGTGGCCAATAATAGTAATGAGCCCATTGTTGAGAAGGTCAATCATCATCACCACCCACAGGCGCTGCCTGTCAATAACAACAATGCCACACCACCATCTGCCAACAACAATGTGTCACCATCTGGTAACACCAACAACAACACTGCCGGCATCTATAGGAACAACCAGCACCACCCTTCTCCTACCATCCTGAGGGGCGGCTTGGCTAAAGAGAGCTCACCTCGCGATGGTGAGAAGGACAAACCACGTGTGGACCCTCCACCTCCTCCTCCTAAGGGAGTGTCCACCTGCCCCCAAAACAACAACAATGGCAGCAGCCCCTCCAAGCAGCCGGCCACGGCCCCGGCCCCGTCGCCCCAGAAGAGGGCGGTCGTCAAGCCCCCGCCCCCGCCGTACGCCCGGCTGGTGCGCACTCCGTCCCTGAAGGAGTACCCGACCCACGCCACCCGGCTGCTGATGCCGCGCGAGATGGTGTGCGAAGAGCTGAAGACGTGGCACCAGCGCAACAACAGCCTGCGGGCACCGCAGCCCAGACCGCTGGACAGGCAGGGATCGCTGAGGATCAAGAGACCTCCCACCACCACCACCGCCACGCGAGAGCCGCCGGCCTACAAGCAGGTACAGAAACTTTCTGTCAATTGTTATGTCTATCCGTATTTACAGTGTATATTTACTGAATGCACCTTGCTGTTGTGTGCTTGTCAATTGTATGTTTTTGATGTTGGGGATATGCCACGAAAAATTCCTCGACATGGCAATAAACTTTTGAACTTGAGAAACCAGTGAGAACCCGCCACTGATTTAGTGAAGTATTTTGCAATCCTAACTTAACCAGATTCACTTCCTAAAAACTTTCAGCTGTGTTATGAAGCAAGCAGGGGTTTCTACGGGTCATGTTTTTTTGTTGGTTTTTTTTTGGTTCATAATTTAATTCGGTCATCAATTAAAATCCACGGTCCATGCACACAAAATAGCAAAGTTGTTTCTTGTTCTTGTTGTCTGGTTGTCTGTTAACCAGTTGTTTTGTAATGTTCTGGTTTGCTCTTTAGTTTTGTCTGTTCTAATGTTCTGGTGTTCTGTGTTCTATCTGGTGTTCTAGCGCAATATTCTGGTGTTCTACTGGAAAGTTCTGTTGTTCTTTTGGAATGTTCTGGATATGCATATTCTAATGTTCTGATGTTTTCCACAGCCTCCACAGGTGGTGATTCTCCAGAGAGCTCCTGATGGAACTCCCCTGCAGTGGTTTGAAGAGGAGGGAGCTGAGATTGTCAGTCAGGTGTAAACCCAGAGGATCCATACAGGCATTGTCATAGCCCCCTCCCAAAACACACACACACACACACACACACGCACACACACAATTTTTGAGACGGTTAACTTTTTCGACGTGTGGTAAGAAGAAGTGAGAAGAACTCAATGGCACATTCCCAGTCTCTACATACCTGTACAGTGAACACGTACAGTACACTTACGTACAGAAATGACCAGAGACTTATTTATTTACAACTTGGTTTGTATGAAGATTGATTGAAGTGAAGTCAGGAGGACTCCGGTGAAGACCCCCTGGAAGAACTATGAAGTGTGATAATAACACTGACCAGTGTTGAGTCATTGATTTAAATGGCATTTCTGCACAGACGACCAATATTTATGAATTGATATATCTTTAAAAAAAAAATAAAGTCTGAGACTTCGTTGTAAGGCTTTGCTGCCGATTTATTTATTTTTTGTTTCGTTTTTTTGGATGTATTTATACCCTACCACAGCAGGTGTTTCTTATTGCTACCACTTTATTACATTCAGAAAAAAAGTTTAAGAAGTATGCAAGCAATTTCGAGACTCCTCTCTGTGTCTGGTACACTTTTTTGCTCTGTGACAAAAAAAAACAGGTTATCTATTTTAGTTGTTAGATTATTTTAATCTATTATATTTCTTTCTATCTATTCTATTTCTATTGTTTATCTCCCTTCTTTATTCTTTATGTTATTTAATCGAGTATTTAATTGCTGCAGATATTTAGTGAATTTTTATTTAATACCTGATATTAAATTAATGCTTTTGTTATGGCTAGATGCTGCTATCTGTTATACTGTTTAGCATCATAAGCATGGAGGGTTTTCGGAGTACTGTGGGGATGTCATAAAAGGAAGCTCAAAATGGATGTACTTATTTCAAAGCACACTGTACCTACATATGTTTGGCCCAGTACTAACCTTGTAGTATCAAATCACTGTTTGTACGTTTATAATAAAAAGTATATATTATGAATACTGCTGTTTCTGTCCGTTATCTTACAGTCATTAAAGAACATCTTTATCGTAGCACGGTAAAGTATTTAACTGCCTGGCCAGTTGGTGTAGCCTTGGTGATTATATTATAATGTGTCTAACCCCTCTCCTTGAATCTTTGAGGAGGGCTTTGGGAGTATGGCGGAGAGAGCAGTAGGTCTACAGCTAATGAAAAGCGATCTTATCACTGGCTAAAGGAGTCATCTATAGGAAGAGTAGGGGTAATCCCATAGACCTCTGTGTTTTCTGTTTTTTGGTTTGTTTTTTTAACACAAAAATGGCGGCTCAGGACTGCCCAAGGAGCTCTGTTAGTGCCAGGAAGTGGTTTCCACAGTAGGGTGTATTATAGCCTATAATCATATAATAGGTAGCCTATCATTTCGCAAATTTATGAAATATCAGCACATTTTAACGACTAAATCACAAATAAGCCAATTGCTATTTGTTGGTAACTAATTACACAGAAATGTAGTTACAGATTATCTTTTGGCTTGTTACGTAGTAGTTCTGTGTTGGTGTTGCACACTGAAGCTGCTTCCTGGCACTATTTCAATCTACATTAAAACAAGTGGCAAATCTACTTCCGGTGAATGTACTTTCCATAACGCTCCCTATGGATGGCTCTGGCCAAGGCAAGTTGGGGCAATCTGAAGCTTACCGACAAAGGTTTGCAGCCCTCAGTTATCTGAACCAAGTGATTCCAGACTAGTACTTTCATGTTTCGGTCTGCCAGGCTAAATTTATCATATTTCTTAAAATAAGCAGTTGGATGACCAGTGACATCAGTTGTCATCTATTCATAGACTTTGGCATTTACAATCAAGATATACTGTATGAAAGATGTGCACAAGAAAAGGGATAGTTTAAGCTCTTAAGCACATTATACCTTTATGTTGTGTACACTTAATGAAACATGTACCCTGATTTCACATTAGTAAAGAAGAAAGCATCTTTATCCAAAGACTTTATTAACACTGACAATTTGTTAAAATCATTGTCAAACAAACACAAATAAATACATTACCCTGTATAGTTTTTTTTAATAACTGAGAACCCATTCAACTTAACAATATGTGTAGAAAAATAGGCGTTCCTGTGTGGTGCTAAACAGTTAAGTAAAATAAAACGTGTTGTCACATCCAAAGAACAGGCATTCGCAGAAACCAGAAGAACATAGCTAGCAGTACGATGGACACGAGAATAGCGAGGTAGACGCAGGTGAGGATCCAGCGGCAGTGATAAAGCCAGTGCACAGGGAGGCGCTGTCTGCCCAAGAGGCCAGCGAACCTGAGGAAAAACATATGAGGCAAATTATTACTGATGATGTGTACTTAAAAGTTATGCAATATCAATTCATAAGGCCTTATGGCAATGTCCAGGCAAAGGACTAGGTTATGGTTCTAGTGATAAATTCATGGTACATGGCCAAGCCAAACACAATGTCTTTCATCCCCTGTCAACCCACAAGTCTGCAAGGTATATTTACAGTATAATAATGCAATCACGAGGTGACACAGCACACTGGACACACTGATACTTGTAAAATAGATAGCACAGTATATGGACCAATACTTGAGTTGCTAGTGATGTCACTTACGGACTGGAGTTACCAGTGGTGCAGTCACTTTGTCTTTCTCTTCTTCCTCTGGACCAGAACCCTTCCAGCTCGGTTCTGCTCCTTTGCCTTTTTCTTAGAACCCTCTGGGCGGATGGTCTGGACACAACATATGCCACATATGAATACAACATATACCAATGTACAGTGCATACAGCATATACAGTCCCAGGAAAAAGTTTGTACACCCTTTGAAATTTCTTACATTTCTGTCAAAATTGATCATAAAACATGGTCTGATCTTCCCAGAAATCTCAAGAAGGAACAATCAGAGTCTGCTTTAATTAATTCCACCCAAACATTTACACGTTATCATATTTTTATTGGCCATAAGGCCATAACATTCACAGGACAGCAAGGCATAAGTAAGTACACCCTTGCATTAAGTAGGTTTTAACCCTCAGTTAGTTGCAATATCATCGACCAGACTTGTCCTGTAGTTGCAGATCAGATTAACAAAACGATCTGTTTGTATCTTGTCTCCCTCTTCTTTAGAGAACTGCCTCTCGTCAGCAAGGTTTGTGGGATATCTGGAGTGCATAGCTTTCTTGACTTCATGCCATATAATCTCAATTGTTTTTTGTCAGGGCTTTGACTGGGCTATTCCAGAATGTGTATTTCATTATTATGAAGCCATTCTAAAGTCGATTTGCTTCTAAAGTATGGGTTGTTGTCACATTTCAGCACCCATAGTCTTCTGTGCTTCAACTGTGTGACAGACTTCCTCACGTTTTTTTTCTGTAAAATATCACAGTAAACTTGAGTTCATTGTTTCACTGGTAATAGCAAACTGTCAAGGGCTTGAGGCAGCAAGGTAGCCGCATATAATGATGCTCCGGCCACCATACTCAGAAGAGGAGATGTAACCAAGAATAGCTAAAAATGGGATTCATGCTGCCAATCTAAAATTAATGGGGTTTCTGTCCAAAAAAATATTGCTGAACCTTTGAGGTTTGCGAAAAAGCATTTATATGCTTCATAAAATTGCTGCAAAATATTCTTGTAGACCAACGTTGAAACCAAAGTTGAATTGTTCAGGGGAACACACAATGTCATGTTTGGAGGAGAATTGGAGAACCACATCTTCACCAAAACATCATCTCCACCTTTGAGTATGGTGGCGGGAGCATCATTATATGTCGCTACCTTGGTGTCTCAGGCCCTTTTCAGTTTGCTATTATCAGTGGAACAATGAACTCAGAAGTTTATCAAGATATTTTACAGAAAAAAGTGAGGTAGTCTGTCACACAGTCGAAGCACACAAGAGGATGGGTGCTGAAATGTGACAACAACCCATACTTTAGAAGCAAATCGACTTTAGAATGGCTTCATAATAATGAAATACACATTCTGGAATAGCCCAGTCAGAGCCCTGACGAAAAACAATTGAGATTATATGGCATGAAGTCAAGAAAGCTATGCACTCCAGACATCCCACAAACCTTGCTGACGAGAGGCAGTTTTCTAAAGAAGAGAGAGACCAGATACATCCAGATTGTTTTGTTAATCTGATCTGCAACTACAGGAAACATCTGGTTGATGTTATTGCGACTAACTTAGGGTTAAAACCTATTGAATGCAAGGGTGTACTTACTTATGCCTTGCTGTCCTGTGAATGTTTACATCTTATGGCCAATGAAAATATGAAAACTTGTAAATGTTTGGGTTGAATTAGTTAAAGCAGACTCTGGCTGTTCCTTCTTGTGATTTCCGGGAAGATCAGACCATGTTTTATGACCAATTTTGACAGAAAGGTAAGAAATTTCAAAGGGCGCACAAACTTTTTCCTGGGACTGTACAACATATACATACCTAATCATCTACAATGTGTATTTAAAGTTTTAAGTTTTTCAGGATGTGGTTTAGATGACCGGATGGTAGTACAGCAGTCTATGGTGAACCTACTTTCTAAATTATTATATGAAAATCCATACAAAGCTCATCCAAACAAAAAGTAATCACACAGTGTTGAGATTTTATAGTAGAAGCGTGTTATTCTGTACAGAAATCTACACATGAGGTAGCTCAACCATTCTGTTGTATTTCAAGTGCTTCTGTCTACCTGTGCTGGTAGAGATGTTTGTGCCTACCTGATGGGCATCTTTGGGATTACCTCGTCATGTTTGCAGACGGCGGGGGGAGGCGAGCAGGAGGCAGGAGGAGGGCTGGGGGCTGATGGGGCTGGTTCAGGCTCGGGAGCACCCTCTACAGGTATATCATGGTGCTTACAACTAAAGGGACAAGGAGGACAGTAGCCTGATTATCATCGACTTTCAAATCTCTTTGAGACTCGGTCTGACCTAGACTCTAGAGCACAATAATTAACGTTTCCCAAATGGCATGGTTGACCCGCCTCCCTTGGTTTGCTACTGGTCGAGGCCAGAAAAGGTTGTGCCGAAGTTTAAACAAAACATTTTCTTAGTCCCAATATAAATAGAACGTCTGTGCTTAAACCAAGTCACTGCTTTGAACACGCCTCTTCATAGAATTATAAAGGATGCTACCCACCCTCCACCCACACACACTACCTGTCCTCTACAGGTACGCTCTCCTCATCCTCTATTTTGGACATGGCAGCAAGGGCCTGGGGTTCGGACTCAGATCTCTGCATCAGGACTGAAGGTCTCTTGGTGAACTTCTCTTCCGCTTCATTCCTCATCTTCGCCTCCTGCTCGCGTAACTTAATAAAATTCACAAATACAGATAACCAAAGATACAGGTAAACAAAGATGCGGATACAGACACAGTTGAACAAAGGTAATGAAAATGTTACCCTGATTATACTGTATAAAATGGTGGTCGGGCACAGTACTCTAAATGAACACCAGCCAACCGACCAAATGCTGGTGAAATCTCAGTTTGGATGGTAGGAAAGACCAACTTACTAGCCACTTTGACCCATTAGTGTGTGTGTGTGTATTTGGCTAGTAAGATTAACATCTACTATCCTTTTTGGTTGGTGATGAAAAGAGCTAATTTAGCGCCCTGTTTGGGTATAATCATGTCATCAACTCAAGTATTGGGTCATCATGTGGGTTTGAAGTGTCTCATTTGAATCGTACCTGGCATAGGGTCTCCTTTGTAATTACAGAAGAACTGATTCGGCGCATCAATCTGAACTGAAATAAACAAAGAAAAGGGCACAAAATTGAATGAAGAAACATTAATTTCACCACATCTTGCACTTTGTATGAGACTAACGTGTTATATATTATCTTAGCAAAGTAAGGGACCTGCATCTTCTATTATTATGCATTTTGTAGTTTGTGCAGACCAAAATCTAAGAATCATACGGGATAGTTAAGACAAGTCAAGTCAAGTCAAGTCACACATGCACGCACACACGCACACAGTATAGTTACCCTTCCTGGGTCTTTGTTAGTCCTCAGTCGTATTTCCATCTCCTCTGGAAAGGAAACAAAAGAAAAAGACGAACATGGGTGTGTAGGTGTCAAAAGTAAATGTAAAAGTAAAAAAAAGAAACACAATTTCCTTCCAACACAAGTCATTTATCTGAGTAACCAGTAGACCTGTGTACTTGTCTTACGATCAGCTAACTCTGCACTGATTGGATCAAGTTTGGCATGGGTCCTTGTTAGGTTTTCAGTGTTTTTCAGTAACAACACAGTCTGTCTATCTCATTATGGAATGATTGTGTAACAGCTATGTAATGCCATGTGCTAGTGTTGTAATTACACCACAAATGTAATTGTACTTTAATTTTTGACACCTCCGCATAAATGTGTAGGGCCAGGTCTAGGCTTTGGGCCATATGGAAAGACTTGCCTATGCAGGAATGACCTGATTACCACTACGTACGGCTGCACAATTGATCTAAATGAATCAAAAGTCACGATTTTTGGCACAGCGATTGAAAATTGTGGCCATGGCGATTTCATCGTGACAGCACAGGGGGCAATATGCCTCCAGGTGTCCTTGAAGCCAGAACATGTTGACAGGCTGGTATTTCTGGACAAAAATCTGTAGGGCCACCTGAGCTTTACGCGATTGTCTTTTACATAATTATTACAATTCAGTTTTATTTTGTTCATCCCTTATGTACAATACATTCTTACTTATTTTTCATTTTGTGATTGTAGATTCTGCACAAAATAATTGTGATTTCAATTTTGACCCAAATAATCGTGATTATCGTATCATGTTTTCCACAATCGTGCAGCCCTATTACTGGTGACTATCCGGTAGCTTCCTTCAAGATGAATAAAATACTTAATCTCTATTCAGTTCCACTGTACTGTACTGTAAGACTCACCTCTCAGTTCGGGCAGGGGCTGGTCACATGACGCGCTGCTGCCTATCAGCTTCCGGGTCTCCTCCAGCTCGGCACAGTGCCGGTCATGACGCTGGCGCATGTTCTCCACGTGGGCCAACATCACGTCCACCGCCCGGCTCACCTTGGCCTCCTAAAACACACACACACACACACACACACACACACACACACACACACACACACACACACACACACACACACACACACACACACACACACACACACACACACACACACACACACACACACACGAACACTCACACACAAGCATGCACACACGCACACAGTGTTGCCGCAAGTTAAATTCTACCAACACCTATTTCTATTTCTACCATTTCAATTTTAGCCACCCGACTGATGTTCTTAGTTTGCACATAGTTTATAGTATAGTATAGTTATATTATTTGAAGCATTATTCTCAATTTAATATATGAAATGAATGAACTGATGAATGAATGAATGAATGAATGAATGAATGAATGAATGAATGAATGAATGAATGAATGAATGAATGAATGAATGAATGAGCAAACCAATGGAAGAATGAGTGAATGAGTTGGTATCCATCATTTACGTACCTGATATACAGCCGCCAGCACGTCTGGTTGAAAAGCGTCTGCCAAAAAGCGTCTGCCAAATGTAATGTAATGTAATGTAATACCTGATGCACGGCCCCCAGCACCTCTGCTGTCCTGGCCACCTGCTCCATGGTGCCGGCCAGGATGTCCAGAGTCAAGTCCAGTTTCTGCAGCGCCTTGTAGCGCTCGCTGTCCAGACACAAGACCTTCAGAGCCTGAGAAGCACAGTGACACACACACACACACACACACACACACACACACACACACACACACACACACACACACACACACACACACACACACACACACACACACACACACACACAGCGACAACAAAAAGTGAAACTTAACGCGTGTGGAGAAGCTTATGCACTTTTTCCAAAGATGAAACATTATTCATGTACCCCATGAGATCGCTAAAAATAGGCCAACTTAAAAAATAAAAAAAAATCACTTGATGCCATGCAGCATCCCTGCACAAGACCTAATATATCAGTGACCTTCTTGCCACTTGTGCTTGTGAACTATAGCCCTCTTTGCCCCACACCAGGCAACTTTTACCTTTGCCCCTGACCAAATAACTCTTTGACCCTACGTACTAAAAGTTCAGAAAGCACAGCACACTGAATACTGTTCTAAGAAATACAAAATCAAGAGTACTCAGTGTGCTGTGTTTTCTGAACTTTTAGTATTGATCAAGTTTTCCTGCCTCACACCTGCACCTGGGCAACTGAAGGCTTGTGCACAATGACTTCCATATACTTTGGTCTTTTTAACCCTGGTAAGGTACGCCTATGTATGCACCTATCTGCCCTGGTCCAGATACCTCTATTGCCTCCCTGCCCCAGTCCAGATACCTCTATTGCCTCCTCTGCCCCCCTGCCCCAATCCAGATACCTCTTATTGCCTTCTATCTGCCCCGGTCCAGATACCTCTATTGCCTCCTTGCCCCTCTGCAGCTCCAGCGTCATGTTCTCCTCTGCCTTGTTGCGAGCGTGCTCCTCAGCCTGAAGACGCTGGTCAAGAGTGTACTGGTCACAGCGGAACGCTAGAGCCAGCTGAGAGAACGCACACTGCGGGGAGAGAGAGAGAGAGAGAGAGAGAGAGAGAGAGAGAGAGAGAGAGAGAGAGAGAGAGAGAGAAACAAAACGAAGAAAGCAATGGAAAGGGATAAAAAGACGTAGAGAAAGATGAATAGACAAAGAGAAAGAATTACATACACAGATCCGCAAACATAGCTCTTATTTTCATTGTTAACATCGTTACATACATACAGTGCATTCTACACATTTCTATGCAAACTCTATTCACAGGCATATAATGACCTGTTCACTCAGTGAATGTGAGCATCTTACCTCCACTTCTCCTTCAGTCATCTCGTCGCTATAACGGAAGCACAGAGATCACAGACGAAGGTCAACACTTAATGAAATGCATTAGCAAATCTTATCGATATGTGAACTGTAAATAGTAGTATAATTTACAATAGAGAACCCCGTTGTATCTTAACCCATTTTAGCCTAAGCCCTTTTTGAGAAAGGGTGCCCTCTGCCTATTAAATCCTATACATCTCAACCACCGAAGCACATACAAACATGAAATAAGTTGCATTTAAAAGCTGGGACCCTCATTTTGCATTGGAATGTGTTAATTCGGCTCTAAAATACCCATATATATTTTTTTAAAACCCTCAAATCTCAAGAACTTGAATGCAGCGTATATGTGTCCAGGCTACCGTACAATGGGTTAATTGGTGGTGTTAGACACAACCAGTGCCTGCCTGCCTGCCGGGTGTGTAAGTTACCTGGTTGGGCCAAGGCGTTCGAGGATGGAGAGTTGGTTGAGCGAGGCAATCAGGCCTTCTTGCAACGCATTTTCTTCTGCACAGGGGAAATGCAGAATGAAGTGGACAAAAACAACACACCATTCTGCATACATCCTGTATACACCACATTTACTCTCAAATTGTGTGCGTGTGTGTGTTTGAAAAGGGAATGAGATCATCTTGAAGACATATTGCATGCTGATATGCAGGTGAATAATGTAAACACATAAATACATACTGTATTGTTTTAAAGAACATTCTGAATGTTGCTTGCTTTTGAATGACTTAAATTGATTTGTAAACTGACCATCTTCACTGTCGTCTTCGCTGCTGAGTGCAGGTGTGGTGTTATCCAAAGGCAATGGTGGTGGCAATGGTTTGGCAATGCTGCTCTGTCGCTGGGGGAAGATGAGAGATGGGTATTGACTTAAATAGCATAAAGCTACAGTGTTATGTAATTGGAGCTATTACTGGATGGGTGCCACATTTCATGAAATTAACCACACAACACACAACAATTTGAAGACATTTTGCCATGGAGTGATTTTTCATACACATTATAAACTAAAATAATTAAAAAAGAATGGTCTTGAAGGCCCTTTGAATGTCACAGACTCACCTTTAAACTCATTGCATCTCATAACAGGTAAACATGCAGAGGCATCACAACAGAAGAGCTGTATGGAAGAGTTTATTTTTTACATTTAATTATTTTGACAGCGACCCTTTCAGCATAATAAACATGCAAGTTTCAATAACTGAAATGCCCCTCTCCATACATTTGTTTACATTTAATATTTCACTTGACCTAAGAAACTCAATGCATGTGAGTGAAATCGTGCTAACGCAGGTCTACCCTACCCTACCTGGAGAAGAGGTGTGTGCATCAAGCCTTCCCGCGCTCCATGGAGTCAGCATTTTGATATCCTCATTTTGGAGCCGCAACTTTGTTGGCAAAATAACTGAGGAGGAAACGGTGTCGCTACAACGTTACGGTTAGTTGCCTTGATCCCGCTGGTTCCAGTAGCCATTCACCCTGTTACATTGACACATAAGCTCATTAGTGGCTGAGGACATAAACCCAGTCAGGTACACCTTCAGAGGTTACACACCTCACTCGCGGCCTGAAATACCTCGCATGTATGTCATAACAAACACACGCGCGCCTCAGCTGTGTGTGCGTGGGATACTGTGCCATTTTTTAAATATAGAAGTATGTAGGATGGTGGCCAGAGTAGGCATTGCAACTATGAAGCCCATTCTGAAATGTTGAAAACTAATATTGCCTGGTCTGACCAAAGTGCAGTAAGCTTTGCAGTGTTATATCCCATCACTGTAAATTCAGAATGACAGAATATCCATCCACCTTTATGTAGCCTATAAATCAGGGGTGGGGAAGCTTTCATTCAAATAAAAAAATAAAAGGGCCACTTAAAATTCCTCCAAGGGCCGTGCTATGAACACAGACCAGGATTTCCCCCTGCGCTTTAGGCCTGTATTGATGGCGGACAGCTTTATAGCAGAAGCCATCTTCTCTAGGTCCTGTATTATGTAAGGGAACCTCAATTACATTTACAACACAAATAACTTAAATTGTATTGTAAATGTAATTGAGGTTCCCTTACAAAATATTGTGTGGAGCTACACATTAAAATGTCAGGGGCCAGATAAGAGCCTCAATGGCTGTAAATGTTCCGACTCCGAGACAAAGGTTCCTCATCCCTGGCATGTTTTTTTCTGTCACAGTATTAAAAATATTAGCCTACCCTCAAAACACTTCAGCATGTTTGCTTTGTAGATAACCACTGCAGGACAGGAGCCTAATCTCATCCCTTTGCATTTATGCAACTTAATCAATGGTAAGGAGTACATGCCAGTTAATCTATTCCATGTACCGGTATACAAATATAAACGTAATATTTTAAAACCAATAAGAGTACTAAGTCATTAATTAAAACCCTTGATATTGCATTACATAGAGGTTAACTGTTATACCACATCTTTATGAAAGATTGAACATTCTTCTGTCCTCGTCATGGTTTAACAGTTTGGCGAGGGACCTCGAAAGTTTTTTTTTTAGCAGGTGCAGCATTTCAGTCATCAGTTATCAGTATGGAAGAGCAAGACACACTGCTCTTTCCTGATTAACCACTTTATTTGTTGTGTGTGCTGACGTTTCGGCACTAGGCCTATTGCCAAAATGTCAGCACACAAAAAAAGGGGTGAATCGTCAAAAAGCAGTCCATCTGACAAAGTTCCACATACTTTAAAATCTTCCATCACAGGTACTCACTAACACACTCCCTACAACATTGACTGTCCTGTTCCACATAAACCATATGAAATTGCACCATGTTCGACCAATGTGTCAGGAAAGGAGGACAAACACAGTAGCTTGGATCTCTCCACATTTTATTAATAGAAAAGCAGCAGCAGTCCCAAGTAGTCTCTAGTAGAGTCGCTGGGGCTTTCCCATGGTGCTCTTGATGTAGAGCGCCCTCACGTTCTGCCAATTCTTCTTCAGCAGGGACACCAGGAAGTTGACTGCCAGGTGGATGTTGTAGACCAGCTCGTCCTCAGTCATCTTCACGTGACCCACAGCCACCGCCAGACACAGCACCTACAGGTGACCAAGCAAAGTAGGAGGTCTGTCAATCACACGGCACGCTTTTTTTTTTTAATTGGCTAAATTAAATGTTTCTCTTTTTAATGTCCAGCAGGGCTCCAAATTAACTTTTATCACCAGCCAAAATGGCTAGTGGATGTTAATCTTACTAGCCAAACACACATTTACTAATGGATAGTAAGTACAGTGGATAGTAAGTTCTTTTCTACCAGCCAAATTGCAGTTTCACCAGAATTTAGCCAGTTAGCTGGTGTTAATTTAGAGCCTTGGTTGGCAGTACTATAAGTATGCACAACTTTCCAAAACAGCTGAGCGATGAACCTTACAAAATACACAGCTGAATGCATGCACAATCATAACATGTACCCCACGGAGAGTACAAGGAGTATCAATTTACATTCTTCAGATACCAACCGCTCAGCTGAATGCATCACTATGTGACGTGTATGCATGCACAATCATAAATAACATGTACAATACACAGTATATTGGGTATTAATTTACCTTCTTCATCTGGAACTTGATGGTGGACTTGACCTCATCGACTTTGGTGTTGAGGTTCTCGTTGTGGGTGAGCAGGGAGGGGAATTTGCCGGCCTTGTTCAGCCCGGGGCCCAGGATACGTGGGATCTGCTTAATCAGAGACTCTGAGGCCAGGAAAGCGTCGTACTTCTTAGCTGAGGAGAGGGAGAGAAACAAACAGGAAATTAATATACATAGGAATGGTACTTTGAAGTGTAGGGTCACATCAACGTCAAACAGCATGTGATGGGTCATATCATTGAATCAATGGATAATTTACTTCAGATTGACCATCTTAATCACTACCAATTTACTAAACAAATACATGCTTCACCAATACTTATTTCCCCATGCAGTCATATTTTGAAAATAAACTTAGTATTTGTATCCTTGTTTATATCAGCCTGGTAGTTTCATGATGTGGAGGGTTTTGTAATCACTCATCTGAATTGGGGGAAATATGTTCCAAGTGTGTGCATGTACACAAACGCAGCCATTATATTGGGAGGTATTCCAAGAACATGGCTAAGTGATATACCTGGCTAAGTTGACCTCTATGAAGTGGTAAATCTGCTAATGGACCGCCCATCCATGGGTGTCATTTCATTAAAAAACAAAAAAAAACAAAAAAACCTCCCAGTTCTTGTATTAGATTATTTACCACTACCTCAACCTGGATTACTAGCCTACTTAGCTAAGAACCCGTTTCTCGACAGTGTCATTGCCAGTTAGCAACTTAGTAAGTTCAGTGTTTCCCATACATTGAGGAAACTATGGCGGCCCGCCATAGTTTAAATTTGGCCGCCATAGTTTCCGAAAATGTAATTAAAAAAAAAAAAAAAAATTTTTTTTTTTTACTTTTT
The DNA here is from genome assembly GCF_034702125.1 of Engraulis encrasicolus. Lineage (NCBI taxonomy): Eukaryota > Metazoa > Chordata > Actinopteri > Clupeiformes > Engraulidae > Engraulis > Engraulis encrasicolus. The sequence continues at coordinate 25,509,319 of NC_085866.1, read as the reverse complement.
TTTTTTTTTACGATTTCCGTGTTTGTTAAAAGCGATTTCAATTACGATTTCCTTCGCATTTTCCTCCTGGAGTAAATACACCCTATAGAGAAAACCACAAGTGCTTGAAAGAGAGAGGGATCAAAAGCCTTGTCAAGTTGTTGTAGTTAACTTGGGTTTGGGAGCAATAAAAAAAAAAAACTTCCGAGAAGGGACAGTTGGGATGAGTTTACTAACACTCCCCAGGCTTTGTTTTAAAGTTGTAATGAGTTAGGTGACAGGCCTTCGTTGACAAGGCAGAGGAGACTGTGTGTGTGGGGAAAAGGCATAGCCTACCCTCTTAGACCCTTTTTGTTTATGCGTTAACAATTTCACAGCAATCTTAAATTCTTATCTCTGCTCCTATTTTGTTTTATTATTTTTTTCATTACATAGACCCCTGCATGTGTATTATGTAGCCTTATTTCTCAAAATATAAATGGCTGAAATGTAGGCGTAGGCCTATAGTTTCTCCATGCGCCAATGTCATACTGTACTCATTGTTTTGCCATTTTGCATTTACACTGCGTGAATAACCCCCCCCCCCCAAAAAAAAAGGCCCGTGAAAAGCCCCCCACCCCCCCCCCCCAAAAAAAAATCCCGGCTGCCCCCATAGTTTCCAAAATTTCTGTGGGAAACACTGAAGTTGACAATGGGAAATTGAATTACAACCAAGTAAGTTGCCAACTCGGTTAGCAACGACTGTCGAAAAACGCACCCCAAGTTCTTGGAACACTCCCCAGGTGTTTCAAGCAGTGTACACCCACCGAGCTTCTTGACCAGCTTCTTGTTCTTGTTGAGCTTCTTGAGGGCCTCGATGTCCATGTGGGGCATCTCGGCGGCCTTGGCCTCATCACAATGCTGCTGGTCACCAAGGACGCACACTGAGAACTTGGGGCGTGGAGTGGTCTTCAGCCTATCAGGGGAGAGAGATGAGGGGCACCGTTGAGTAAAACATCAGAAGAGGGAGGAAAGAAAAAACTATAGCAAAAGCATCGTCATTCCAAACCCCAACAAGGCAGTAAAAGCAGAAGCCTTACCCATACCACCTCAGCTGGTGTCCAGTCGATAGCACAGACTTTACACAATCATATTTAAATGGTCGGCGTCGGGGTCATATGGGTTTTTTAGGCCCAGTCACCCTCCACCTCCCCTCATGTTTTAAGACCCAGGGTAGGGGTCCGTCTGCTTCGCCAACCCAGGAGGGGTAGGCTCAGTCAGACTACCCAGAACAGTTCGCCCCTGCCCGTTTCCATGACCCAGCCTGGTTGTGCAAATGCACCATGATGATGATCCTATGTTAACTAATGTCCCATGCTGGAAGGAAAGTCAAGCTGGGTTCATGTGGGACAAGGGGAAAGTTGGGTGAGACAATAAGGTACCGAACCTGACTGTGCCAGAGAAACGCTTGTCCTTCTGGGGATCGTAGTTCTTCAAGCTAATCTGAAGTTCCACTGTCTCCAGGAACCTAAACAGGGGAAAAAGCAAGGTGAGTAAACAGGCAAGTATTAAATTAGAACATGGATTGGACATTCATACACATGATACATACTTTGAATAGAGAAAAGAGTCAAGCAGCACAATATAATGCATTGCATTTCACAACGTCTTGAACATGGTTGGAATTTCAAATTGTAAGATTGATTTCACATTTTCTTTAACAATTGTGTGGCGAGCACAAATTCGCCAAATCTGCATTACTTTGACAGATGGAGAGGTGTCTGCTTACTTTCTGGTCTTGGCCGTGGAGCCAGCCAGCACCTCCTTGACGGCTTCATATAATGTGTCTCTTGAGACCTTGCTGAAAAGGGAAAAAGAAAAAGGTTATTAGAAGCTTTCAACATGTAACTCCCTCCAGCCACTCCAGTGGTACTGTGCTAAGAAAATTTCAATGACAGTCTACGGAAAGTTACTAGCTGTCGGGTAGCATTCGATTGTAAGCTCATCTGAAGAAAATAGTCCGATATATTGCGATACAAAACCACATCATAGTAGAATGTATATTCTGAAAGCATATTAATACGAGTTTAAATACAGGATTGACATAGATTTTATCCGTAAGACGTCCGCAAGCCCAGCTAGCTAGCATCTGTTAGCTCTGCACAACCCGGCTTTTAATAGTTTGAGTGATGGAAAGAAGGACTACGTTTCGCCATGCCATATAATGCTAAGACACTGAATTTAAAAGTGTACGTGCAAATTTGAACTTAAACATGTCCCTTCAAATGAAAATATTGTAGATTTCTTTCTCACCTCATTTTGGCTTGTAGTCTCACGCCACGCACAGACTTGAAAGAGGAAGAGCAGGAGGAAGTTGCGCGTGATATAGAGCTCTGGTGTCACGCACTGGCGCGAGATGTCAGCCATGTTTGTAGAGTCAAACTTGTGAAGGCCTCACTGCATCAGAGAGGATTTATAGAGGTAGGTAGAAAGGCTATGACTGCATCACTTTTGTGAGGTCAAAAGAAATGAAGAAATTGCAAATGCTTTTGTTATATCATGATTTTGTAGTCTCAGTTTTTCGTACATTACTGTGAAGGCCTTTAATTATGCTCCATACAAATTAATCCAAATGATTTTTTACAGGGTTCCCACACCCTTTTCATGAACAAATTCAAGCACTTTTCAAGCACCTTCAAGCACCAAAATTTCTGTTTTCCAGCACCTTTAATAGATCACGGAAAGGTGGTGTGGGGGTCCTCCCCCAGAAAAAAAAAATGTGTTTTTAAGATGCAATTTCCTGCATTCTAATCAATTTTAGGGTGTCGAATGGCAAATTCCGTGTGATATCTCACTCCCTCAGATTTTTGATGTACCTGAACAATTTATTTCTATTAGGCTATTTGGCTTACAGAGTGACTTGGCACAAATATCAAGCATTTTCACAACCTTGAAAACACTTAATTGAAATTCAAGCACTTTCAAGGAATTCAAGCACCAGTGGGAACCCTGTTTTTAAAACATACAAGTATACTTGGTACAATGCCAGTGTCTCAAATTTATTTTACTTTAGTGCTCTATACATGGGTTCTAAATTTTGTTTATAACCTGACTGTGCGAACCTAGCTGCGCACAACTCAACCTCTAATTGTTGGAAACCGCTGTCGGTCAAAAAATGAGCTCACGTGGTTGGCTGCCAGTGTCTTGCCCTTCTCATAACACTGTGTTGATAAACACTGAGAACCTATCACGCTGCAAGCAAAATGATGGGAGGGGACATTTGACACCCGTCAACACAATATGTCAGGTGTATTCAATCAAAAGTCACAGAGGGCCAGTTTTTCAAATTCCATCTAGTGAAGGGGCCGAACATAGAATCTGTATAACTGCGAGCAGCACAGTGTCTGAGGTTAGGGTGCAAAACAAGCGGATAACTTTTCAGGTGCCGTTTCCACGTAGCTGGATATTTTTATATGTGGAAATTTTTTTCTCCTGGTTGCATTGGTTTTGCCCTTCCGTATCCACGAATCAGATATTTAAAATCCAAAAAAATATCCTATTTAGGGGACTGAAACGCATTTGTTACAATGGAGGATTTATTTTTATCCACATGTTGCGTTTCCACGTAGCAGGAGAAAAAAATACCCTGCTAAAAAAAATATCCTGCTACGTGGAAACAGCACCTCAGACAGAAAAGATATTCGCTTTTCTATTTCTTAGAAGCCTAGGATGGCCTATTTACTCTGACACTGTTTTAGATAAGATTTCACTCTCATGTGAATGCATAGTAGAGACATCCCCAACCTGAAGTAATCACAAATTATGCACGGCCACAGATAGCACAAATGCTGTATGTTTTAATTTTGTTCTGACCTTATGGGGGCCAGAACCTTGCCATCCAAGGGCCACATCTGGCCCCAGGGCCTCCATTTGAATAGCCCTGCAGTATGTCAAGAATGTATCCGTAGTTCAGTGTTTTGTGATCAATCTCACACATTCGGACCTACATAAAGTCCAATTTACAACATTTGCCATCAAACTTAAATCATATGAGATCAGGCAGATCCTGATCAATTTGACTATAGTGAAGGGATGAGCAGAATATGTACAGCTATATAATGTTAATAGCCATGATGTGCAGAATACAAATATGGTAAGCTATGTGAACAGAATAATCATTCAAGGTAGTTTGGACGATGACCACTGAAAATCGTCTGCGCCTGCAAGTTTTTAGCAGTAGCAGCCATACCTACACGAGACTGGAATGACAACTCACTGTGGATTGCTATGGAATAGTCCTGATGGCCCACGTAGGCTGCTTTTGCTTGGAGAGTCTTTTAAAAGTTCAAACTGTGATAAGTTGAATACAGAAAATCACGATAGAAATGAACTATTTACAAGGCGCAGTTACAAGCAGAATTCCTACATAGCCTACATAGATTGATACCCATTCAATCATTCAAGACAATGGAAAAGGACAGGGGTAAAATTAATATGATGAACAGATGGCACTATCAATATACCGCTGTTTTGGGTTTTATTATTCTTCAGAGGGTCTAATTTACATCAGAAACATACATATGAAGTTACATAGAATGTACCGCATAATACACAGCATATTGATACATTATGGTATTGGAGACAGCCATATCCTGAGGGCAGAAGCAATATAACAAATGGCGAAATATTAAATAATGACAGACATACTTTTTTGTAATAATTTATTCAAATTATCACCAAACAAATGTATTTACAATTACATTCACTTTTTCCTATACGATGACCTGTATTTATTTTACAAGTATTTAATACACACTTATAAATGAATAGTCATCGACAAGAGTCCACTAGTTCTTCACGTGTGTGCCGTTTATGGAATGCGTTTGAGTGCGGCCTGAAGGGACTTCTTCAAAAACGTTCCATTAGAATCCAAGCAGCAGGATAACGTGTGCTTGCATTCACCCGTCACCTGATAAAATAGTAAAAACATACACATACACACACAAAGAGAACATCATTTTATGTTTTCACGTAGGGCTGTATAGTTTTTATCATCAAATAGTGTACTGTGGGCTGTTGATCAAGAGACACCACCTGGTGGACAGAAGGTGTAGGTGCTTTAACCTTACATGGTTCTGATATTTGGTCAGGACAGTCAGCAGCATCTTTGCGAACTTCATGGACTTGACAAAATTAGGCGATTGGTTGCCTAGCTGGTTGGTGAATCTTCCAAATATTTCATCTGTCAATTCCAACTGTGGAAAACAATTGAAAGGAATCAAGTTGATCTTCCTTAAATAACGCATTCGTTGCTGTAGAGCAGACCATAAACTTACGTTTAAAAACTTTAGTTTATTAAGCACACACACACACAGGCAAACACTAACAGTGAATTGATGCACTACTCACTCTTTTATCCAGAAGAGAGTGGATGATGGTGAGAATGTTCTCATTCCAGGTTAAATTCAGCGTCATTCTGTACAGACAATGCCATTTCTTTATCCAATGTTTAGATAAGTAATTCATTTGTGTATCAAATATAGTATTTAAGGTCTTCTTCAGGATGGTATGTTAATGCTTTGTGTAATACAATGTATATTTGGTGAAACGGGTTGATCTTACCCAAAGACTAGCAGTCTATACTGGGGCTCCAGGGAGTCCTCTATGAGCCTGCAGATCAGCTCAATCTGAACAGTTTCTGGAAAAAAGTTTGATGAATGAAAAAATTGCACATGTTATTGCACATGTAAGAATTGCACAAGCTATTGCCATGTCAGATTTGCAGTAGTTACAATATCCAACTAAATACCAAGGCTTTGAATGCATTTTTCTCGTTTTCAAAGTTGGCGTAGTTACTGCACTTGGCCTTATCACCCAAAGTGCCCTGCCCTGGTGAGCCCACCTGCCTGAGCTCCCTCCAGGACGGTCCTGATATGTGCATGTGTGTGTGAGTGTATTATATCTCCATATCTATATGTGTGTGTGTGTGTGTGTGTGTGTGTGTGTGTGTGTGTATTGTATCCCCATATCTGCATGTGTGTGTGTGTGTGTGTATTATGTATATATCCATATCTACGCGTGTGTGTGTGTGTGTGTGTGTGTGTGTGTGTGTGTGTGTGTGTGTGTGTGTGTGTGTGTGAGCCCACCTGCCTGAGCTCCCTCCAGGATGGGCCTGATGAGCTCCTGGCACATGGGCCTAGGGTAGCGGGCGCACACAGAGTTCACGGCCGAACTCAACCACCGAGACGCAGGCTCACACAGGGACAGCACCTGTGGGGGTATAATATGGAGAAGGTTATTATGACAGTGTCTTCAGGTTATTGCCTTTTTTAAATGAATGAATAGTCTACTGTGACGAGAGCTGCCAGACACTTTTTAATTTCATAACATGAGGTGCATTTTGAAATGTTTGCGAGGGGAAAAAAGGATGTCTGAAGTCTTCAGCATGTGAGATGGGCGTGTGTGTGTGACAAGGAGAGAAAGAGAGCGAGAGAGGAAGAAAAGGATCAGGGAGATGAAGGAGGATAGGATGAATAATATTATGGGGGTGTGTGGACCTGGTTGATGTTGAGGTGTATTTTGAAACATATAGTATGCGGAAAAAATAATGTACGTGAGTAGTGATAATTCCAACAGTCACAGGTCTTTAGAAAGAGAGAAGGGTGTGTGTGTGTGTGTGTGTGTGTTTGTGTGAGTTTGTCAGACAGAGAAAGGGAGAGGAAGATAGAGTGATCAGGGGAGATGCAGGAGGACACAGAGCTGAATAACAGTGTGACAGCCACAGTGTGTATCTGTATAAATATATAGTGTATTATATAAATATATAAAGATATTATTTTAGTCTTTTTTACTTTATTTATGATACTATAGTGAAGATGGTGACAGGAAGCGATTGGAGAGAGAGAGAGAGAGAGACAGGGAAGGACAGGAAAAGGGAATCGAACCCAGGTCAGCTGCACAGTGGACGAGTGCCCTACGGTTTTTATAAAGTATTATATAATTATTTTAATAATAAATATTATATAAATATATTATGTGTGTGGACCTTGTTGAGTAGGAGGTTCCTGATGAGAGCAGCGGCTACACTGTGGCTGAGGTCTGGGGAGACAGCCAGCAGACAGGAGCAGAACTGGGGCAGAGTCTGCTCTGGAGCCTCCCTCAGCTGCAGCAGGCCCCACAACACATCCACCTGCAGGACCACAATATAACCAGATAACAATATAACCAGATAACAAAATACTAATTATAAGAATGATACTCAGGACCATGATAATAATAATAATGGCCCCACAACACATCCACCTGTATAGTGGGACCACAACAACCATATAACAAAGTAATAAATATTGTATAAGAATGATAATCATAACAATGATAATAGTAATGCTAATCATAACAATGACAATGACAATGACAATTACAATTACTGTTTTAGTGTTGCTATTATTTCATGTATGGTTATGTATGTCATGGATGTTATGTAATTTACATGGCACTTTTCTCAAACAAGCAAGCAAGTTGTTGTTGTTACTCTGTCCAGAAACCCCTTTTCTGCGCTAGATTCAAACTCATTACGAGGTCATCGTTAATAGACAGGCATCAATGATTCTTAACATGTAAATAACAGAATACACTTTTACTGACTTGACTGGGGTCGCATTCATTCAGCACTCCAAGGGTAGCCACAGCACTCTGGTCCCACTAAAGAAATCAGACAAAAGTGTGTTTTTTTTGTTATCACAAAGAAAAAATATTTTTTATTCAATTATAAATTAAATTATTATTTTTTGTATTTAATTATATTATTTATTTATTTATTTATTGAAGTAAAAATCTGTGATTAATGAAAACGGTCTTCACCTCCATTTCAATCTCCAGCAGCTCCTTGATTAACGGGACTGCAGCCTGCAGAATGAGAGAGGATTGGCATTACTTATCAATTAATAACCCAAACCACTGTGCAACACTGATACATGAGGAGAAGAACCACTGTATAGTGTTTCTGTGATGAGAGGAACTTATGTAATTCTGTGTTACAACACCGACCCCTTGGCCTGGTAAAAAAAAAGAAAACATGAAGTAAATGTCCACAACACTGTTAATGCTCCCAGTTGTTTAATTGCACAACGTTTTGGACCTCAGTATTTCTTCAAGTGTACTTCAGTTATTTTGTTTTGCACCAGCACCTGTGCCACTGATGCGCACACATTCACTGTCTCCTTCCAAAAAAAGAAAACATACCAGTGTGTGTACTACAAGGGGGGGTAATTTACCAGGCAACCCACTACAGTAATCAAAAGTAAGCATTACATTTTAATAATGCCTTATTCAGTGTGACATACTGTTTGCAGCCCTCACTAGGGCAGTGCTTCCCAACCATTTTTGTCCTGCGTACCCCCTTAGCAATTTTTTCATATGATGAGTAACCTCTCGCCCTCATTTAGGCTCTGTTCCTCTATCCCAATGTGACTACACTCAATATATTTCTTATTATTACATTTTTCTGCGTACCCCTTGAGGTGTGCTCGCGTACCCCTAGTGGTACACGTACCTGTGGTTGGGAAACACTGCACTAGGGCTGTGCAATATATTGAATTTATATTGTGATATCAATATTGCTGTCAAACAATATCAAATTTCATAATATTGATTTCAAACAATATTTTTGTCATTTGTCTATACTCCCAAAAGGTTATGCTAAGCACAATACATTCCGGTCCACTTGAGCCATTGCGAGCAGACTTGCTACTCAACACTCATGCAGAACACCACTGTGTGTTTCTCTATGGCCCTCCACTCCAACTGCTGAAGAGAGGAAAGATTGTGAATTGTTCAGCATAATCATTTGTCTTTAAAAGAAATCTCATCTAAAAAATCGTGATATCAATATTGACAGAAATAATCGTGATATTGATATTTCTCATAATCGAGCAGCCCTTGCCCTCACCTTTATATGATCAGGTAAAACTGCCTTGGAGTCCTGTGGTGGGGTTGGTGGTTGTACCACTACTCCATCCTCGTCAACAGGCGTCTGGTCTTGTGGAGTTGGAGGTGACTCCTCGGCTGGTGAACCCTGTCCTCCTCCACCTGCCGCGGCTCCTCCAGCAGACCCAGGCACCTCCATCCTCATCCTCTTGCTCTGCTTACCCTCATCGCTAGGGTCAGAGTACCACTCCAGCGTCTCACTTTTCCTCTTCTGAGACTGACTCGAGGGGGTTGAGGAGGTGCGACTGTCCGTTTGTGAAGGCTCTGGTTTGGTGAAGTAGGTGGCCCATCCACCTGCGCCACCTCGACTTTGACCAGTGCCTCTAAACTCCTTGCAAAGGTCCCCCACATTCTGTTTGCAATGTGGAGATAAAATGTCCTGCTTGAGTTCACCAGATAGGTCTCTGCGAAGCTGGCCGACTAGAGTGGCTGTCCATGGGGCTACAGTCCAGTCTCGGCCCAGGCAGTCTAGCAAGCTCAGGGTGCAGTCTTTTGGTAATGTGGTGTGTACACGGTGGAGAAATGACAGCAGGCTCCATTGGAAGGACGCAGGGAACAAGCATACCAAGGGTTTTCTTGGAGAAGAAAAATGAAACATGTAAACTTGTGTCATAATCACCAGTCTGACAGCAGACATACTTTAGTGGTTTATCTTAACAAAAGAATACATTATTATACAACTAATAAATATACTTATTATATGGTTGTGACGTCATCTGTCGAATGCTCCATTCATTTCAACGGGGCTCCCCAACGTTCGGACGTCTGTTATTTTTCGATAACGGACGGGTTGGTCTATAACAGACCGCTGTCAATGGCAACAAGACTTTTCACTGCTAAAGCGACTTTTCAACAAGACTCTAATCAGCTGCTGTGATAGACAGCACCCCTTGTCCTGGCTACCGCTGTCAATGGCAACAAGACGTTCACTGCTAAAGCCACTGGCTTGTATACAAGTCAGTGGCTAAAGCGAATGTTTCATATCACTCCGCAGGGGGTCCGGTCTTTTGTCACTCTAATCAGCTGCTGTGATAGACAACACCTGTTGTCCTGGCTAGCTGTTGCCTAGCGGTGTTCCACAACGGCACTGTTTTGTTTTGCGCAGCAACAATCTTAACATTAAATAGGCCTAAAGAAATGTCCCCGCCATGTGTGAATCATTTAAGTATATCCATATAATAAGCGGGTTAACTTTCGGCGAGTCGGTCGCTTTGTGGAATAGCAGCACTTCAGAGAGAACAAGACCCCTCCGCTCCGCGTCGGGGTCTAAAGATTCTCTCTGTCGTGCTGCTATTCCACGGTAGCGACCTTCTCGCCGAACGTTAACCCTTACATAAAGTAGGAGCAGCATGCACAACAGTCTTCTACGAAAATCAGTTAAGGACACCATGACAGCAAGTGGTAATATTGTGGACGGTAAATCACCGATGTTGATTAGATACAGCTGACATCTAATTAGACCTACAGCAGAGAAAGCTCCTCTGATTACAGCACATCAGTTCAGTTCAACTGAATGACAAATGTGACACCTACGTTGTCAGTCCTTGGCTATCGCTTTCTACACAAGGTTCTTGATGGCACAGTCTGTCCAGAATATCATGCAGGGAGAAATTGCATATTGAAGTCCGCAGACGACTGAAGACTTTCAGTGCTTTGGAAACGCCATTCGACCTCAGGAGGAGAGATTGGAGCAACAAACGCGAACGACTGTCAAACCTTTGCAGTAATTCCTTTGCTTCCATGAGACAATACCTACTAACTTAATGTAGCTCTAAGATTACAGACGGTCAGTTGTCGAAACGTTGTTTAAGTCAATGCCGTTTCAGAATAGTAGACGATAAACTAAAGTTATCAGACACTGCTAAAAGACTGAACCTGCGAAAAGGAATTTACATGTTGCCGCCGCGGCACCAACAAGATGATGACAATACAATGTCTCATTATCGCCCTCTGAAGGCACGGAGAACACCTTCAAGAAACTATCCGCAGCCAGCAGACATACCTTTATGATCATGCTCTCCAGTTTACAACTAATAAATGGAAATTACGAGGATATTGAATGTGTTGTGTGTCTCAGTCGTTTTGTTGTCGTAGTGACCTAAAACCCAAACGAAGCCTCCATGTTGAAAAGGTCAAAATGTCATCTCATCTGAGCAACTGGCGCATCAAAACTTTCTACGAGTCGTGCATGGTGAGGTGTTCATGTCAGAGCCATTTATATAAATAAATATAATATTATATGATATCTACGGCTCTGGTTCATGTGCTTTTCGTGTTGGCATTTACCATAGAACTAGCTCTAATTCCCATCGTGGCACGTGAAGGCCACACACGTCACGCACGCACATCACATCTTCATTGATTCATCATCATCAGTTCAATAACAAGGCGCGAGCGGAGCGAACACCTGCAGGTACACTTATACCTTGGTTTACTGCCCGTTTACTTGTTGTATGTCTTTTATTTCAATTGTACTGTACGCTACAGTTACTTAAATGTAATATTTTCCTAGTATTGATGATCAAATCTTTACATTTACCCTTGAACTGCTTTCTTTTTGTGTTGATATTTGCAGCTCGAGCTAAATAGCGCCTGCTAGCTAGTTAGCTTATGGTTAGCTGTGAGAATTTCCCGCTACGTGGACTGTTTATTGAGAGTTATTTTATCTCTTTGATTATGTTGGGTTGAAAAACAAAAGCAAGTGAATAGTTGGGTCTTTATTTTTTTTAAAAAAGAATTTAGGGCGTTTATGTTACGTTGTTTTACATAAGAAGAGATTAGTAAGTGAAGATTTTCTTGCACACCTCCTTGGTCAGGTGCGTAGGAGTGGAACCCCAAAGTCACCAACGTTAGATCAAAGAAAGCTCCCGCACACTGTTCACATTTGCATGGTTTAATGCAACGTTTCGGTCTACTGACCATTGGAATTGCTTGAAGAAGGTCAGTAGACCGAAACGTTGCATTAAACCATGCAAATGTGAACAGTGTGCGGGAGCTTTCTTTGATCTAACATAAGAAGAGATACCGGTTAATTGAGACCCAGTCAGCCGACCTATCGGGTGAGACAAAAATATTGTCCATCAAAGGGTAGAAGAGGAGAAATCAGATGGCATAATAATAAACAATTTAACATAAAAGAGGATGGGTTTGTTTATTAACTTGTCCTCCTGCTGCTGATTTTGCCTTGTAAAGAAAGTGAAGTTGAGAGAAAATGTACAACTCTTGCGGCTTGCCGTTTACGTGCTAGACGCGTCTACTCTGTTCATTACTGGAAGTCATCGAAGTGGTGCACTTGTCATTAATTCACTATAATTAAAGTTATATCATGAATTTCAACCGCCAGATCTTGGTGGACTTCAAAACTTGTGCCACTAAACTAAGCTCACCTTGTGTCTTAAAAAAAACAAAAAAACATTTGTGTTGCCGACAGATGTGGAGAGGGATAGTAAAGGAAAACAAACAGTGCCTTCAGTATGCAGTTCTACACACATCTCCTAACGTCCCACCGGGGGACCCTGGCCAAAATCTGGCTGGCCTGTCATTGGGAGAAGAAACTGACAAAAGCACAAGTGTTCGAGTGCAACTTGGAGGCTGCCATCCAAGACATCATATGCCCTCAGGTGAGCCATAATAAACCATATTGTGTAATGGTTACACACACTACCTCTTTATTTAATTACCATATCAATTTTCAGGTCATCTTTCTTTATGTCAGCATGTAGTTGTAAATATCATGATGGTTTCTGTCCCAACTGCAGTTTAAAATTGGCTTGAGAACGTCGGGACATCTCCTTTTTGGAGTGGCACGAATTTACGCACGGAAAGCCAAGTATCTTCTCGCAGACTGCAATGAAGCTGTCGTCAAAATCAGAGTGGCCTTCCGACCAGGTAATCATATATGCCAGGGCTGTTGAAATGGAGGCCCTGGGGCCAGATGCGGCCCTTGGATGGCAAGGTTCTGGACCCCATAAGGTCAGAACAAAATGAAAACAAATATAATTTTATTTTAATGGAAAACCCCTGCCATATGTGGTGATATTCAAGCGTATATCATCATTTGGACCTTCAAAGGTGTAGGTTTGGCTTGGAAAGTGGTGGGGACATTACAATGGAAATTTGTCCAGGGGTGATATTTTTGCTTTATATTTATGAATAAAGTGGTGGGTGCAAGCTTGGTTCATCTCTAAAGTGGTATGGACATGTCCCAATTCACACCTAAAATAACACCCATGTCTTTCAGTTCTTTTGTGTCTCTCCTTTCTCTGCCTATAGGAGAGTGAGGAATGTAATTCTGATTCCATTGTGTCCAGCACATATGAAGAAATTGAGAATAGCGCTGACTTTGCCTCTGATTAAAAAAAAAATCTTGCCCCTCTCAGACCAGCTGGACCTGCCTGATGACATGAACGAGGCCAGACTCAAATCTATCACGCTGCCCGAGGACTTCACAGACTTTGACTTCGCACTGCCTAACCCTGTGTAGGTTTTGTATTGTTTCTTTGTCAATTTTTAATTTATTTTTTACCTTGGGCCGGAATCGAATCCAGGTTGCCAGTGTAGCAGTCTCATGGTCGAGCCACGACTGGGCCGCTTTGTCGCATTTGTAAGATTGAGTTGTTTATTGTTTTATATATATATTAATATCCACTGTTATTGTTATTCCTGTTGTTAGTGTCATTCCTTCATTTAGTCACTAATGGATCTGTGTAAAAAGCAGCCGTTTACCTTTAGATTAAGATCAAGCACTGTACAATGAAACCCTGTATGAGATAACAATTGATTAGCCAATGTATTTATTGTATTTATATAATGTTACAGTGTTGTAATGTAATTCACGTTTGTTGTGGCCTAATGGTTAAGGAGGTGGCCTTAAGATCTGAAGCATGCCGGTTCGAATCCCACCCTTACCCCTCCCTACACCTTCAGCCACCTACACCTGGCTGAAAGTGCCCTTGAGCAAGGCACCCCACCTCACATTGCCCCAGGGACTGTAGCCAATTCCTGTAAAATAACTAAGTCGCTTTGGATAAAAGCATCAGCTAAGTGTGATGTAATGTAATAATGTAATGTAATGAATGTGCATGTGTGTTTGTTTTCAGGATGTTGGAGGATATTATGGACAACACTTTGAACCAGAGTCGCATGGAGGAAATCACACTGAAGGAGGATATCCCCCTCGTGATGGCTGACGGCTTCAGTGTCAGATCTCTAGGTCAGTATTGTCAAACTCTGATGGGGACCATGACAATTGCAACACAACATAAGGCATTCTTGAAACTTACATAAGACTGTCACCTTTTCTGTGCCTATCTTGAAGAATTTATTTGAATTTACTTTTCTCACTCTTGTATTTTATCAGCCTAATTTCATACATGAATTTTAAATGTTGCACCATCCAGTTGAGATGTGTTAAACTTGAACAAAACAAGGTTGTAGTAGTGTCATGTGCAGTCACACTGTTTTGTCCAAAAGATGGCGCAATTTAGCCTGATGAATCAATATCCAAGATATTGGTGGCATGAAATATTTTTGATAAATCCAAGCGTATGTTTTGATTTGAACAGTTAAGTAGGGAATTAGATGCAGTATTCTGTTAAATTATTACCCACCCCCTTTGATGTGTCCTGTGCCACACAGTAATAACCAGGGCTCTAATTTAACGCCAGCAAACGGGCCAAATGCTGGTGCAATTTCAGTTTGGCTGGTAGAAAAGACCAACTTGCTTTACTAGCCACTTTGACCCATTAGTGTGTGTGTGTGTGTGTGTGTGGGTGGCTTGTAAGATTAACATCTACTACCCATTTTGGTGATGGAAAAAAAGTTAATTTAGAGGCCTGGTGATAACTGAACACAAATGAAAGTACCGTAATACATTGTAATGAGGGTGCTGGCTGTTGAGGCAACTGTTCTTGATCTGTTTTCAGTTGGAGATGTTGGTGACGGTTTGGAGCTTGAAGGCTTTGGTGATGACGACATGGAGACCACCATCATGGGTAAGGACCCACGACAGATACCGGACTCCCATGTGCAATTTTATATAATGTTTCAAGAAGGAAGGCGGCACACGGCGAAACGTGTTTGTGCAATAAAAAAAACACTGCTATGCAAGGTGCGGCCTCCTTCTTGACACATTGAATTTAATATTTGGGCCAGCACCCTTAGAGATTAAATAATTAAGTGAAGCCTGCTCCAAGAGGAGAATCAATTTTATACAATCAATGTGTTTACTCAATGTTGACAATCAAGTCTTGTATTGACCCGAAGAGAAGTGCTGTCTATAAAGTGAAAGTAATTGTACTTCCTGATGCATTTTTTATTTCTTGATTTATGTCCAGAGTTTTTGATGGAGGATGAGCAAGGCAGCAGAAATGGACTTTCAGATCTGTACCGCTTGTCTAATGATGTCCCACAGACTCCACCCCCAACAGCCATCAACCATAATGGTAGGGATGTAAGATGTCTTACCATGGTGTGTGTGTGAGAGAGAGAGCGAGAGAGAGAGAGAGAGAGAGAGAGAGAGAGAATGTGTGATACAGGGAGAGAGCGAGCTATGTCTTACCATGCCGTGTGTGTGTGAGAGAGAGGAAAAAATCTAACAAATAGTAAAAAATGTATCAAATCAGCCAACAGTTTCAGTGCTACCAATGGTATACCATGCTCCTGATTATCTCCATAGTAACTATGGGACATACTGTATATTTGTTTGTGCTGACAGCAGATGCTGATGCCGATGATGTTGAGATGCCCATGGATGAAATGTCAGCAGATGAAACGCTAATAGAGGCCAGTCATGGTAGTCCCAGGCCTGCCACTCCTGCACCCTCCGTCGGGGATGAGACCATCCTGGTAGAGAACGAGGCAGAGTTCTTCGCCCTGGAGCCTGTTGCAGCGACCCGTAAGACACTTTGCGTTTAGTATCAACTTTATTGGTCCCAAATGAAATAATTTTATGATTTTTCACTTTCGTTTTTAAAGTTTGCAGTGGAGGCATCAGAATTGGCTCTTTGGTATTGACCACGTGAGAAAAAGAAACAGAAAAATCTGAAGCACTAAAACGAAGTCACAATGCAAGCAACCACCTGTACTAGACAGCTCTTATAAAAACATGTTGATCACGACTATTAATCCTGATTGTGCTGTGTGTTATTGTCAAGTCAAGTGTACTTAATTGTCAAAAATCTATGTAACAGAAATTTGAAATTGTTCGACTCATCTCCAATGTGCAAGTCAAGCTAAACAATAAGACATTTTGTGACGCATTGTGTGGCCAGCGGGTCGAGAGAGGAAGAGGGCGAGGAAGAAGAGGAGTCTGATCGTGGACGCGAGGAAGGAGCTGTCCAACGGGGACATGCGGCGCATGCTGGAGGAGTCTGAAGACCTGCTGCTGGAGACGCTGGACCTGGTGCCTCCCCTGCGCCCCCCTCTGGAGTGGAAGATAGGCGGCGCAGCCCGCAGCCTGCTTAAACACCCCACCACAGTACACCCAGACCTGCTGGAGGTGAGTGAGTACACACATACACTAATCAAACACACACTCACACACATATAGTACACGCACCTGGTGTCTCCGATGCGGGCCCTGTTGGAGTGGAAGATACAGCTCCAGGCCACTTTATTAGAATAGCATGAAAAAGTTGATTTATTTCCATAATTCCATCAATAATGTTAAACTGTCATGGATTATAGATTCATGGCCCAGTTTTTTAACTATTCCAATCATTAAATTGTTTATTTTTACACATTTTGGTCTTCCAGCTCAAAAAAACCATGAATTGGAGAATTCGCATCATTAGAATATTGTAATAAAATCACAATTTTCTTCATCAAAATTTGTTTCACATCAGTGCACATCAAATCAGTTGAACTTTGGTACTTTCTACACAACATGCAATGTTCAATACTTGGTTAGGACTCTCTCTGTCTTAATATTATTAATAATAACGGCCATGATGCGTTTAACATTGAAGTCAATGGCAGAAACAGTGCATGGGAGTAATGGAAGGCCAGATATCCTTGATGCTTTGCCGTCAGCTGTTTTTGTATAGCTGACCTGGTGTCCCACACTTCACTCTTCAATATACCCTGTAGATTTCCATGCCACGTTTTGTCGCTAACTCACTGGTTTAATTCTAAATCACCAGAAATGACACCCCATTGAAAATGAATGGGGTTTTATTTCTGGTGAGTTAGAATTAAACTGGTGAGTTAACACCAAAACGTAGCATGGGTATCTACGGGTATATTGAAGAGTGAAGTGTGGGACACCAGGTCAACAAACAAGAACAGCTGACGGCAAAGCATCAAGGATATCTGGCCTTCCATTACTCCCATGCACTGTTTCTGCCATTGACTTCAATGTTAAACGCATCATGGCCATTATTAAGACAGAGAGTCCTAACCAAGTATTGAACATTGCATGTTATGTAGAAAGTACCAAATTTCAACTGATTTGATGTGCACTGATGTGAAACGAATTTTGATGAAGAAAATTGTGATTTTATTACAATATTCTAATAATGCGAATTTCCCAATTCATGGGTTTTTGGAGCTGGAAGGCCAAATTATGTAAAAAGAAAAACTTGAATGATTGGAATAGTTAAACAACTGGGCCATGCATCTACAATCCATGACACTTTAACATTATTGATGGAATTATGGAAATAAATCAACTTTTTCATGCTATTCTAATAAAGTGGCCTGGAGCTGTAGGTGAAGGAGCCCACTGCCTGTTTAAATATCCCACCATGGTACATCCAGCCACGGTACATTTTTTTAGCGGTGGGCAAACCAAAAGCACCATTTTATTTGAAAATTACTCACAGAAAATGTATCACAGCCAACCACAGAAAGAATTGGAATATTTGCTCTTTTTTTACAGACCATCTACGTTGACATTTTTTAAGATGAAGTAGACCAATCATAATAATAATAATAATAATAAATTAAACAAAATTAAAAATATTTTATACATTAATAAAATAAAATGATAAATAATAATTTGCATATGTACTGTGTACAATGAAGGCTATTTGCCAACCTATCAGTCTACACGTAAAGGTCTAAAAGAGTAGACTATATGCCTATCCAATGTAGGCCTACTAATGAAACAAATGATTGCATACAATATTACACTAGGCTATTTAAGATTGAACTGAAACTGAAATATTAGAAACTCAAATTACGAAAACTTGTGTCTGTGAGATATGTCCTGCCTTCTCTCACTGTCAAAGACTCCCTCCTTCTCTCTCATCTGTTGGTATTATTTAAGGTGGTGTTTCAGTGATTCGAAATTTATCGACTGGCTGTTGGCACTGGCAGCAATTACATCTTTCAAAACAGTAATGTTGACATGACTAACACTATCTTAAATGCTGACGAGGTTGCCGATGTCGGGTAAATTTAGGCGAAATCATACCATGTTGATGCAGCCTACGCACGCCAAGCGCCATGTAGAAACCAAAACGTTGCGTGAGGAATGTAATATCTATATAATTTTTGATCAGGGCTTTAGTTATCAGTTATGCGCACTGTCAATCCGCGTGGCATTATTGACAGCTGATAGACGGCCAGCACAACAGTAGACTACCTTTTTATGTTGACCGTACAATAGACTAACCTTGCGAGCTGCAAAAGACGAGACACATTCTCGAGAGCAAGGAGGACTTTAGAACTGTGTGCCGAATATGTCCATTCAGAAGTTGATGTCCTTCTGTAGGCTATGCCTGTTTTGTTTTGCCTACTTTTTCACTGGAAGCAGCAACAGAAGTGCACTGACGCTTTCAAAATAAGACACGAACGACGGTCAAAAAAGGCAACCCCCCCCCAAAAAAAAACCCCTGCTGCGTTAAGCGTTAACAAAATTGTCAGGCGATACTGAACTCAATAGTTAACGCACCGTTAACACGTAAACTTTGCCCAGTCCTAATTTTTTTATTAAGATTTTTCAAGACATAAACACACAACAACCCCAAACCTCAGGCACAACCAAGTAAAATAAAGGCAACAGCATCAACAATAATAATGACAATTAACAATTGTGGGGGTTGGGGGTGGCCCAACTCAAACATCAACAGAATCCCAGCCTTCCAACCTAACATCACTATTTCCCACAAAATCCAAAAACAAATACCAAATTTTCCAAAATATTCTCCAATTTCCCTTTAATGGTGTGACTAATTTTTCCAAAGCAAAATTAAAACTCATACCCCTCAGCCACTGCGCCAACACTAGGGATGCAAATTATCGATTAATTCATTAATCATTAGTTGATAGCCTTATCGATCGACTTACGATTAATTGATAAGCGGCGTTTTCCCCCCAAAATCTCAATGTTTCTCTAAAAAAAACCTACTAAATCTAAAAGTTTTAATTAAAAATTGAGATAAAATACCACATTTGTAAACCTGAGATAGGCCCAACACCGGAATCCTAGTCTCGTGCTCTGCTCCTTAAACTCTGGACTGTAGAAAACATTTCATTTTAGTTCCTAATTTACCAAGTTTCCGTATTATGATGGGATCTCAGTCGTAGATCTCCCTAATCCCAGGATAATTGTGTGATTGCACTCAATTAATATAAACTGTTCTTATTATGAATATTCCAACAATATCGGTTAAGTCTGAGTCCAGCTGTCAAGGGTTTTATATCCATTTACTTGTAGAACTGATTTGCATGCGGCCGACTAGTTTCTTTATGCATGTCCATCCCATATGAGAGACGTCTAGAATAAATCAGAGGTTAAGGTTGCTGGAAGGTACCATACTTATGAGATCCTAAGCCCCATACACTTTACCCCTATTCGACTGCAATAGGAGGCGAGAGGTGTATGTCAAGAGCTACACCCAAAAAGATCTGATCACCCCGCTTAAGTTCCAGTTTACAATAACATATTTTTATCCTAAGTAGACACCATTGACACTCGGGCTGACCCGAAGTTTAGCGTCCCACTCCACATGGAGAAATGTCCTTGGAGCTGCTACGTTTCGACAGTACAATAACCTTATGAAGGAATAAACGGGATCTACAACAAAATATAGATCAATGAAAGTTTTATTACAAGACAAATCTAATTCTACGACAAAGTACAATTTGAAAGAAAGTCAATGCATACCTGAACAAGAGGAAAGGCTACACGAACGAGAGATTCGCGGAGGATCTGGATACAGATAAAACCTGATAGAATTCATATTTCCCCCCGTCTTAAATGAATATTTACCACGTGGGTCACCTTGGCCAGGTAGCCAATAGGCTGCGACTATTCATTTGGGCTGGGCTACTGTAACCCAGAGGGGTTGGGCAAATGCCCGACTCTTCATTCATTCCTATGATTCTGAATCTTTAATAAATCATCTACGACCATTTTCAACACCAATACCTTGTCACCACCCGAAATATGACCATCAGATTGATACCAAACACATCGTAGCAATTTTCAACATGTCATAGTAAGCATTTAAGTCACACATCTCAGATCTGGCGGGAACTCCTGTAAGGTGAGCTTTGAACATCTGGCCGGCTGACCAGAGGTGTGCGCGGAACACACCCTAGAGGGGGGTGCGCGCTGAAATCAGCTGGAGAGCGCGCGGGAACGCACTGGCCCGGAGGTTCCGTGGGTTATCACGCCTGGAGGTGCGCAAATGGAACAGGTGGCCAGGGTCTCCGAGCGATTACTCGAAGGGGGGTACTCACTCACACAGTACTTTTGAGATCCCGATGTAAGATATGCAAAGTTTATCTCCGAAGTGAGAAGATAGCATAGAGGAGCCAAAACAATGGTGATAGATTGCAAACAAAAGGCATTGAAATAAAGAGAAGAAACGCAAACAAATGTTAATATCGCGCCCCTGAGCCACCAGCGCTGTGAATTCAGCGCTTCTTCGTCAGGGCCCATATGGGGGGATGTTACAGTGGCCCCTCGGAACACGAAGGTAAAAGTCCAGTGTCTTTCGTGGCCGGTAGGAATGCCCCCACCGGCGGTCATCGACGAAGAACGGGCGTGAGATATTTGCTGGCCGTCAGTGCTGCCTCAGACTCCCTTTTCAAGGAGCGGATGAGGTGTTTGAAGTAGCAGCACTGGAACAGCGTGAAGAGGAGGATGAGGGCGCTGGCGAGTACACAACCCCTGAAGATCCAATCCCACCAGGTGTACGCCGCCACCGCGGCATGGGTGGTGGAACTGGTGAGGAGCTCTGCAGTCTTCTCGGCCAGGTTTGCTTGTACCTGGGCCTGGTTGAGGTGGTAATCCACCTGCTATATGAGCTGTTGTACCAGGGTCATGGTGTCTGCCAGCGCCTGAGTTCCCTCCTCGTAGAAGTTGTCCTCCCACCAAGGAGAGAGGTCAGAGTCCAGTGGGGTTCTCCCTAGAATGCGGAGGGACCCCATAGAGAAATCTTCTGTCACCTCTAGACAGAAGCTGTGGTTGGCGGGGCACGTCAGCCCGCCGTAGGAGAATGAGTTCATTTCACTGATGACACACCATTGTGTGCTGGACACCTGGACGGCGTCCGAATATCCATGAAGAGACCTAACATTGATTAACTTGGAATCATTGAAAGCAGATGGCTGGAGAGTATTACAAGTACAAATGACATATTTGGCAGTCTCATGGCAACAGTTTCGGGTGGTGAACAGTGTCTCGGTTTTACCAATGGTCATGTACCCAGCTAGGTGGTCCCACGTTAACACCTGATTGTTTGCCACCACCCCAATAGAATGTATGGTAGTGGAATTTGGAAAAACTTGATCAGGATGTATGAGCGGGAAGGTGGCAAAGAATCCAATACAACCAGGGCATTCTTTGCCCGTGTACATCATCAGAGTGGTCAACAATTCAGAATATTGTACATCTTTCATTTTTTCGGATTCAAACCACCTATGTAAATCCAAGATCTCTATTAGATCTTGTAGCGCATGCTTGGGCACTTTGTGCAGGCGCAAATCTAAAATCTCTTGGCGGGCGGCTGTGAATAAATCTTGTGCAAATGATCTGCAGGCTACGTCACGCTCGAGTTTGTGTGTTTGATTGAATAAAGCTACGCTGGTGGTCAGTAGCGCCTGCGCTTCTGACCGTACAGCCTTAATAATTCGTTCATTGGAGTTGGTGAGGTGCTGGAATCCAGTGGCCACCTGGCTTGCCAGCCAGCTTGTGTACTGCGACTGTCCGCCAATTCTGTACGAGTTCACTGCCGAATTGACTGTACCAAAGAGGCCAGATATTTGTGAGAGTAAATCTCTTTTGCTGCGCATAGAATTTACTTGAGCCGCGAGTCTAGTTCCATAGTCAGTAACCAGGTCTTCGATGCGTGACTGTAGCCATGTGTATGTGTCTCCATTCATGTTACAATGTGTAGTATAAGCAGTCAGTATGTTGGATATGTTGTATGAAATATGTGCCATGACTAAATTGACATTATGCAACAAGGTTTTGTTCACGCTACCCTTAATCAGTCCATGTGTGGGTGTTGGATGAAGTGTGGGACACTGTGTTGGTCGTTTATAACCACAGGTCGTCAAGTTAAAACACTTCTTTGGTTCGTATGTGCAATTAGAAGGTGTGGTGTATGAATTGTTACTGTGTAGGCAGTTGCCTACGCAGTACACTCCTTCCTTTCGTGTGGTCCACACAAAAGTTTTAGGTCGGCTTTCATCTGTGAGAGGAAGAGACAGGTTATATATAATGTCATTATAGAATATATGTGTGAGATTATGGGGTGCCATGTGCATGCACCTGTATGCGGCTGGTTCGAGATCCTTCGTGCGGTAGCACTTCTTTGGATCTTTTCCATCATTCTTTATCTGATAGAGTATATACATAGCACCGACATTAGTGTGTGGGAAGTTTTTCAACTGGTACCACGCGGTGCTATTCTGTAATTCAATAGGGTGTGGTGTATAGCCTACAAGGGATTTAGAGGGGGGATGGGTGGAACCTTCATTACAGCATATTTGGGTGTCGCAATTTTGATCCGACGCTACGCCGGGGGGCCAGACTATGTCTTGCTTAGGTGGTAGTGTAGTAAGATCAGTGTGTTCTGGCCCCTTGAAGAATTTCCAAACCCATCTCCCGCATCCATAGCTATGAGTGAGTTGAACTCGTTGGCCGGGTCGGATACATGTCGAGCCCGACACTTTCCGATTGTCCGGCATCCATGGAATGGCCGTTGCTTGCCTGTAAAACAAACATAACACAGTTATTCATCAGATGAGCCTCTAAACTTTTTGCATTGTACCATGTGGTACCATCGCACTTTCCCTCGCACGGTCACGGCCAAGCAGCTGTTACTGCTCACAGCTTTAACTTCATATGGGCCGTGCCAGTGGGGGCCAAAAGCATTTTCTCGCACAAACACGCGCACCATGATCTTATCTCCCACATCAAATTTTCTTTCAGCAGTAGGATTGAAATGAGCATCATTTTTCAAATCAGATTGCTTTTGCTTTAGCGTCGCCTGCGCATATAGCACTTTGAGGCGTTCTTGTATTTGCTTTAGGACTGTCTGCTGAGTGGCCACAGTTAGTGGTCCAATATCATCTGGGGAGATATCTGGATCGATGGGAAGCTTCATGACTCGCCCTGTCATGATCTCGAATGGGCTGATGCCCGTGGCTCTGGATGGAGTCGCCCTTAGTATGGTTAATACTGTGGGAAGGGCGTCCAACCAAGTGTGTTTGTGCTGCGTGATTTGTTTTGAGATTTGCTCTTTGATAGTGCGATTGGCCCTCTCCACCATTCCCGAGCTCTGTGGGCGATAGGGAACGTGTAATCTTTGGCGGATGTTCAACATTTTGCACATAGTTTTCATTACAAGACCGGTGAAATGCGTCCCCTGGTCCGATTCCACCTGGTATGGGACCCCGTGCGCTGGAACAATTTGGTTTGCCAATATTCGCGCTACTGTATGCGCGGTATTGTTTCGTGTCGGTATGGCTTCGACCCATTTAGAGAATTTGTCGACTATCACGAGACAGTACCGATAACCTCCCCGAGCGGGGGGTAGTGGACCGATGAAATCCATTTGCAAGTTTTCCCATGGGCCTTTGGGGGGTCTCGGCCTGCGGAAATTGGTGCGCCCAGTATTGCCCTGGTTGCTAGCGGCGCAAACCACACAATTGTCGCACCAGCTCGTGACGTCAGATGCCAATGAAGGCCACCAGAAAAAACGCTTTATGAGTTGTGCCGTACTTGCTGAGTCCACATGCGCATATTCGTGGTACATTTTGATAACCGGATTATGTAGTGCAGGGGGCACTACATAACAGCCATCAAAAAGCACAATGCCATCTTCAATTTGAACATTTGATTTTTTGTTCTCCAAGTACGGCACAAGTTCATTGTCAGATACCCATAAATCTTTCTGGTATTGTTTCAAATCAATGGGGGTCGCTGAGACGGCAGCAATTGAATGCTCAGAGGCTGTAAATGGCTCCCATGGCTTCCCTGTCAGTGCGGCTTGCTTTGCGAGTTGGTCAGCGTGATTGTTATTTTGCTCATGGATGGTGGGATCTTTTATTATGTGCGCCCTAACTTTTACGACGGAAATCGTGTTAGTGCGCTCCTGCACTGCGTCCCAAATGGCGGTGATTGTGTTAAAATGCTTAACGGGAGTGCCAGCTGATGTGAGAAAGGCGCGCAGTTGCCACTGTGCCATAAAGTCATGCACTACCCCGAACGCATAGCGACTGTCCGTGTAAATACACAACGGCTCCGGGTGTGCTTTGATGGCTTCTAACAACGCAATTAGTTCAGCTTCTTGTGCTGATGTTGTCGACGGCAGTTTAAACAGCAGCTCTTTATCTTTTGAATCGGGGGGCTCGGGAGCCCACACTGCGCAACCCGTGTGGTATTCTCCATTTTCCATGTATTTTGACCCGTCAACATACACTCTCGTTTGACCTGGAATTTCAGCATCTAATACGGTGCTAGAATATTCTGGTGAAGGCTCACATTCGTGTGGTGTGCCCTCAACGTCCCCGAGTAGATGTGGAAGTATGCGTGTGTGTTGAACGGTGATGTCGCGCGCTTGGATGTCAGTTAGCCAACGAGCGAGCCTTTGAGCTGACACTCCCTTTATTTTGCCCTCCAATAGCATTTTTACCGGCGTGTGCATTGTATGAGCGATGATGGGCTGAAAGCCCACGATTGGTTCGGTGACAGTTATCATCCAATGTACCGCAAACACTTGTCGACAGCACGGATCAAAGCCTATTTCGATAGGGGACATTTTCCGACTGTAGTAAGCCACTGGGCGCAATTTTCCTCCATGCTCTTGAGCAAGAACGCCGCTGAGAGTCGCATTGCACGCATCCACTTGGATGTGGAAAGTTTTGGATGTGTTAGGTAGACCCAAAGCAGGGGCGGAACACAGCTTCTGTTTAAGTGTAGTAAACGCCTGCTCCTGCTGAGCGGTCCAGTCTAAGACATCGTTCGGTTTTGGTTTGTTTTTCAATAGCTCGTACAGGGGTCTGGCAATCTCCGCGAAGTTAGGGATGAAGTCGCGGAGATAGTTTAGTATTGCACTTCGGTTTTTGCGATTTGCGCTTTTTCACGATTCAGTTTGAACCCGGCTCTTTTTAGTGTCGTAAGGACCTCATCGACGACTTCCAAGTGTTTGCTAAGAGAGCCCTCTGTCGCAATCATTATGTCGTCTACGTAATGGGTGACCTGCCCTGTGTCTAGGTGTGGTTGGAGTATGTCTGCGACCGCTCGATGAAATATGGCCGGGCTGTTATGTAGGCCTTGAGGCAATCTCGTCCATGTACTCTGTACGTCATTCACTGTAAACGCTAATTTCCATTGATCCTCGCGTTTAACTCTGATCGACCAAAATCCGTTTTTAATGTCAAGAACAGTAAACCAGTTTGCGTCGGTGGCTACGGTGGTTAAGAGCGTCGACGGGTTGGCGACTATGGGGGTGGCTTTTGGGAGAGTTTTGTTTAGCCGTTGATAATCAATGCAGAGGCGCCACTTGCCGTTCGGTTTAGGTACTGGCAAGCACGGCGCATTTGTGCTGGAGCTACAACGACGCACAATGTTTCTTGTCTCGAGTTGCTTCACGATTTCCCCCACGGCCTTAGCCGCTTCCGGTTTGATTCGGTATTGTCTCTGGGGAGGTGGCGGCTCCCCTTCGATGCCTACTTCGAAGTCAATTTCTCCACAGTCATGCTCATGCGTAGCCCACAGATCTTTATGTTTGTCAATGAGTGATTGTACTGGGTCTGGCTCGACTGCGATGGACATTACGCGCCCTTTTGCGCGCCCCTTTTTAGTGGACGTTTTGGGAAATTGGGGTTTTACGCTCTGGTCTATGCCTATTTCGATTTGTTTCTCGAAGCATTTTATGACGAAGCCATATTCTCCCATAATGTCCATACCCAGCACAGTTCCCTCATTGTTATTTGGCAAATACCATAACGGTTCAGTTATGACTACAGTGCCTAAGTCCAACGTGACTGGTTGTGTTCGGTACGCAATCATGTTTGTGTCGCCTATTCCAGTAATTCGAATTGTCTCATCGGTCAATGGTAAAGGAATGTTAGTACAGGAACACGCAGCCCCGGTATCAATTAGAACGTCTGCTAACTGGCCTCCTAAGCTAGCTTTGATCTTAATTCTGTTATCGCCAACGGTGATGCTGCCGACAGAGGCCGAGCACCCCTATTGCGAGTTAGCTAGGCGGTTGGTGATGTACGCTCTATCACGCTCGAGTGACTGCTGGTTAGATGCATGTGCGTTTTGACCCCCCTGTGGAGCTGTTGAGGTGTTCATCCGGCAGCAGATTTCACCTACGTGGCGAATAATGAGCGGAGCGGAGATTCACAGTTTTCTTATTTATTGAATAAACACGGAGCTGAACTTCTGCATGACTTCTCTCTGTTCATGCAGGACCCGAACACTGACCAGTATGCGTGATCACGTCACACCCTATATCACACGCAGGTGATTGATTGGCTGAACCATCTTACTGTACACAACATTCTATATAATATCATAATAAGAGCGTTACATTTAACACCCCCACTCGCTCTTATTCCATTACATCACATAGAAAACAAAATCACATATAAAACAACTCATTACATCTGAAAAAACTCATTACATTCATTTACCAAACATGTGTCTCAACTTCAACTCTCAACTTCAGCTTAGTAGCTGGCTTGGTCAAAACATCAGCAACCATTTGCTCTGTAGGACAGTACTCCAAAGTAAACCTTCCATTATTTACATTCTCCCTGATGAAGTGGTACTTTATGTCAATATGCTTGCTTCTCTGTCTATTCACAGGATTTTTAGCCAGTGCAATGGCACCTTGGTTATCTTCGTACACTGTGCTCTGTGCATATTTGTAATTGTCAACACCACTTAAAAGTTGTTCTAAGTAAATGCCCTCTTGTATGGCAGATGCTAAGGCCATGTATTCTGCCTCACACGTTGATAAAGCCACCGTAGGTTGTTTCCTTGTTTTCCATGAAATCAAAGAGCTTCCCTCATTAAGACTGGCACAATACCCTGATGTGCTTCTCCTGTCGACCGAATCTGATGCCCAGTCAGCATCACTGTAGACTCTTAGGCCTAGTTTTTCTGTGTCGCTTCTCCTGAAGTACAATTTCTTTTCTTTTGTACCTTTGAGGTATCTGAACACGTGTTTAACTGTGTTCCAGTGCTCTAAAGTTGGTTCAGCAAAGTGCTGGGAGAGTTTACTGACCACGAAACTAATGTCAGGCCTAGTGCATGTGGACAAGTAAATTAAGCTTCCCACAGCCTCCCTGTACTTTCTCGGCTCTTGCATTTTCTCTGCATCTTCTGTGTACTCTAGTTTCGCTTCACATGGTGTTTCTCTAGGCTTGCAGTCCTGCATGACAAACCTGTCTAAAACCTTGTTCACAAATTTCTCCTGTGACATTGTAACGACACCATCTGTCTGTTCAAAATCAATCCCTAAGAAATGCTTCAGTTTACCCATGTCTTTCATTTTGAACCTTTCGGTGAGCGTCCGCTTCACCTTTTTCAGCACATTCTCATTGCTGGCAGCAATGATGAGATCATCAACCCATGCTATTATGATCACTTTCTCACCATTTCTTTCCTGTGTGTAAACACATGTTTCTGCAGCATTTTGGACGAAATCATTCTCAACCAGGCATGTGTGTAGCATTGCATTCCAATTTCTCCCAGATTGCTTTAACCCGTAAATGGATTTTTGTAGCTTGCACACTAGCTTCTCTCCCCTGTCTGATTTCTTTTCAAACCCCTCAGGTTGCTCCATGTAGAGCTCACAATCAATTGGTGCATGCAAATAAGCTGTCTTAACATCCATCTGGTGTAAGACTAAATTCTCCTGTACTGCTTTTTGCATCACAACCCTTACACTTGTCATGTCAGCTGTGGGTGAAAATGTTTCGTCGTAATCTGTACCTGGTTTCTGACTGTAGCCTTTTGCTACGTACCTTGCTTTGAATTTGTCAGATCCATCGATTTCGTTTTTCAACGCATAAACCCATCTACCCCCCACTGTCTGTTTGCCCGGTGGCAACTGGGTCAGGGTGAAGGCTTCGTTCTCCTCGAGAGATTGCATCTCCTCTCTCATTGCAGCTTTCCACTGCCTTGCTTTGTTTGACGCAATGGCGTCCTGGTAAGTATGAGGTATATCACACACTGCCCTGTAACAACAGTCCACGCAAGTGTTGAGATTGTCCTCCTCTGTGTCACCTGTGTCATAGTCCTGCAGGTGAGCCGGCCTCCTTTTGGCCCGTGGTGGGTTCTTTCTGTAAACAGTCTCTGTGACATCACCTGGCTGGGTACGTTCAGTCTTTTCAGGTGAAGCACGAACACCACCACTCTGGACACACTGACCTGCATTTTCAGGTTTCTCATCAACCCTCATCAAACCCATCATCATCAGTGTTGTCAACCATGGTATGTATGTCCCCATAACCTGTGTGTGACTGCTCTGTTTGTGTACTCATCTCGTTTGTCGTTTTTGTTGTGAATTTCACCAACCTGTGTTTCTGTACCTTCTCTTTGTCTGGGTAGTACACTAGGTATGCCGGGCTGTTTTTGTCTAAGCCTACGAAAACACCTTCGTCACATCGCGATTCCATTTTGCCTTTCTCTTGCTTGTAAGCAAAACACGCGGATCCAAACTTTTGCAATTTGGCCAGGTTGGGTACATTGCCTGAGAACAGCTCGTATGCTGTCTTCTTTGTGTGCCTATTGTAACACCTATTTCTCACATAGGCTGAGGTCTGAACAGCGTAGTTCCACAAGTTATCAGGTAACCCGCTTTCGATCAGTAGGCATCTGCTCATCTCATAGAGGGTGCGCCAACCTCTTTCTGCAGTGCCGTTTTGGTGGGGCGAGTATGGCGCCGACGTCTCGTGTCTAATCCTATTTTTTCTTAGGAGTGTCTGGAACTCATGCCCTGTAAATTCAGTGCCGTTATCGGAACGGACACACTTGACTTGCCCGTAGGGAGCTACATCCGCCAAGAATTTCTCTGTGGCCTTAACTGTGTCACTCTTCGACTTGAGAAAGTACACAAACACCGTGCCTGAGTAATCATCTGTAAATGACTGCACATATCGATGCCCTTCCATGCTCGGGGTACGCATGGGGCCTGCTAAATCAGTGTGTACTAACTCTAGGGGCCCTTTTGCCTTCCTATCTGGCTCCCTATTTCGTGTCTGTGTGAATTTCCCTTGTGTGCACACATCACATGACATTTTCACCCCAGAAGAACCTCCCTTAATCTCCATGCCCTTCACCACACCTTGTAAATTTTTCACATCCTCAAAATTACAGTGACCTAATATCTGATGCCAGGTCTGCACATCATGACACACTTTTACATGGTCAGCATCATTTTCAACAGTAGGCAAGTAATACAAGTTACCACTCTCATGTATGTCAAACCTGCGACCATCACTGCCGATAATGCGACTGTCCCCTTTCTCGAAGATCACCGTTGCACCTCCGTTGGCAGCCCTCGACACCGCAAAGATGTCGTGTGGGTATGTCGGCATGTAGAGCGCACCCCTCAGCTGCGCCCTGCGTTGCTGTCCCCTGCTGTCCAGCAGGTGGATCACCGCGGTTCCTCTGCGTTGCGCCATCCCGTTGCACTTGCTTCCATCCGCCAACTCCACCGAGTGGGTGCTCGGCTGGAACGAGTGGTCGAAGCTCTCGAACTTGCTGATGTCGTTGACGATGTGGGAAGTCGCCCCTGCGTCCACCATGATCCCCTTCTTCTTCACGTTGCCCGGTGGTCTCTCTCGCTGGACGTAGTTGGCCATGAAGAGGGCATCGTCGGCTCCATCCGCTCCATCTCGCTCGGCTCCAACCGCTCCATCTTGCTTCTCCGCGAATTTTCTGGCGCCATCTTGCTCGCGCTTCTTCTTGCAGATGGACTCTGCGTGCGTGGCGTTCTTGCAATGGCCGCACCAGACTCGCCTGTAGCATTTTCGCGCCCTGTGTCCCTTTGTTCCACACTTGTAGCACGTCATGTCGGCATCTTCATCTTTCCTGCTATTTTCAGCTCTGCTCTGCCCTTTGTTCTGTCTCGCGTACGTCTTCATCACGTTATCTGTACTTTGTTCTGTCATTTTCATCTTTTCCGATTCTTCATACACCCGCAGCCTTCTTTTGAAGTCGGCGAACGTGACATTATCTTCATTCTGTGTCACATGCACCGCTAACGGCTTGAATGTCTCTGGTAGCCCGCCTAGCACCATGGCCACGATCAGTCCATCACTGAGGGTTTCCCCTGCTTCTCTTAACGCAGTGATAATGTTCTCTGCCCTAATCAAGTAATCAGTAACAGTCTCTTTTTCTCCCATTCGCAACTTAGTCAGCGATGTATACATGTTAATGATTCTGGGCTTGCTTTTACCAGCGTACTGTTCTCTCAGAATCTTAAGTGCCTTTCTGCCGTTCTCTGCAGCCTCATGCCTGATTAGCGACAGGCTCTTGTCATCGACTAGCCTTACCAGCTCGGCGTAGCAGTCGGCATTCTTTCGTCGATCATCGTCGTTCGTCTCCTCCGGTTCATCTGACAGAATTGTCCCTTTTAGCTTCAGGATGTGTAGGCAGCTCAAAAACCTTGTTTCCCACAGGTCGTATCTTTCTTCAGACCCGTCGAACAGCAACTGTGGTGCTGGAACTCCAGTGGCTCGGTTAGCCATCTTCACCACGAGCCCGCCAAATTCTCCTCAGCTCCAAACTTAACGTTATCGCGTAATTCGTCGCGCTTAACTAAAACTACTCACGCTCGCTCTTCTTCGGCCCTGGGCCCATAACCTGTTGAGGTGTTCATCCGGCAGCAGATTTCACCTACGTGGCGAATAATGAGCGGAGCGGAGATTCACAGTTTTCTTATTTATTGAATAAACACGGAGCTGAACTTCTGCATGACTTCTCTCTGTTCATGCAGGACCCGAACACTGACCAGTATGCGTGATCACGTCACACCCTATATCACACGCAGGTGATTGATTGGCTGAACCATCTTACTGTACACAACATTCTATATCATAATAAGAGCGTTACATTTAACAGGAGCCCTCCCACCATTTACATAGCGCTCGAAGCGCTGCAGGATGCGCTCATCTTCGGGAGAGGGGGGAACATAGTTTGGCCCGCGATCAGATTTTTGTGCGCGCGGACACTTCCTAGTGTGGAAACCCCGCATCTTACATCCCCCACAGAAGTCGTTTGGTTCACGCTCGCCCTTTCCTTCAGTGACCCAGTTAGTAGTAGATACGGCGCGGTATTTTTTGTTGCGAGATTCTATTTTCATGCCCCAGTCAACTAAAGCATCATACGTTTTCTCGGATGGGTCAGTGCCCAGCAGCATAGCTTGTTGAATGTGATCGCCTGCATTATTTTTGATGAGCTGCAGTAAGGCAACCTCATCGCGAGTGGGCCGCTCAGTGCCTGAGTGCTCATGGAAAGCAACCCAGACTCTCTCTGCGTATTTTTCGAATGCTTCTTTTGCGCCTTGTTTAACGTCGGTGATTTTTTCCCAGTCAGCGTGTGTAGGACCCCTAAGTTTGAGTAACCCAGCCCTAAGTTTGTCATGCACCATTTCTTTTGTCTCGTGGGCACCTTGCTTTACTATGTCTCCGTTAGTGAGACCAGCGACGCTTGTCATTTTATGGCGCAATTCATCGGGGATTGTCAGTAGCACAATTTGCCATACATCTCTAAGCTCTAGGCCGTACACGAGTGCTTGCAACATCAATTGATCCCAATATGGTTGGAATGGTCCCTTACGAGGCAACATGCCAATCATTTCTTTGTGCCTGGTGCACTCATCGCAAGATAAGGGCCGACTTATAAATGTCGTGGAAGACCCGTCATAGATCTCTTTTAGGACCGCGACACTCTTTGAGGGGATAGTACTAGCAGTTCTCTTTCGAGTTAGGACTGGGCTACTTCGCATCCATTGTTTTGGTCGGGCACCACCAGCTGGTGGAGCAGTTGGCGGCGCAGTTGGTGGCGCAGATTGGGCCCAAGAGGCTAGCTCAGACAGCTCATCCTCATCTGGGTCATATTCTCCCTCCTCTATGTTTATTATGGTGTTCTCGCTAGGAATGTACGGAGGCGGGCTATACCCTCGTAATTTAGGTGTTTTAAGGATCGAGGGGGTTTGCAGAAAGAGTGGGGGTCTTCCCCGGCCAATCGGGGTGGACTGGGCTGCCTGATCAAATTTGGGAGTCACTGACGGAGCTTTGCGAAGCGCAGATGTTATCGGTTGGACGTTCATTTGGGTTATTTTCTTGGCGATAACCATATCCTCCTCGTCTTCGCTATCGTCCTTAGAGGCGGAAGCGATTACGGCTTTCTTGAGAGAGGCCACCGGAAACCCGGCCTGCTCGCAATATTGCTCGAGACTTTCATTATAGCCTTCATTACGACGCAGTTTATCTTGGAGCTCGCTAATTTGCTCTTCGTAAGCGGTGCTCTGCCGAGCCCAATTTTGCTTCTCGAAATTGAATGCCTCTAGTTGCGCGCGTAATTGTTTAAGCTCTTCGGAGCGGCCACATTCCAAGCTACGAGTATTTTCGAGCTCGCGTGCTTTCGAATTCAGGGAGCCTAGGTCATTTCTGCGTAATATGAATAAGATGGCTGCTAAGCCATCCTTTCCCTTATTCTTTTGGAGCCATTTACAGCCACCGCCCTCAAACCATTCCAGTAAACGGGGATTGTCTGTATTGGGGGTGATGCCCTCTTTATTGAGGCGGCGAAAGACCTCTTTCAAATGATCAGTGGCCGAAACCATTAATTGTTCATCTACTCTGTCGTAGCCCTGATGTGACATGTTGCCCCACTACTTTCTCCACCCTTATCAGCGTTCTACGGTGCTGATCTAACACGAGTATGTCGACTCGAAAACAACAAAAGGATGTATATATGTAGTGTGCTAGATTTGTCCCTTATCTTGTGTTGTGGTAAAATGAAAAGTTTTACTTACCAAATCCAGGCGTAGATAAGAAGCAGTCCAAACCTCATGCTTTATCTGACTCCAAAAAATAGGTTTTCGCGCCTTCACACGAATCACGTCGGGGTCACCACTGTAAACCTGAGATAGGCCCAACACCGGAATCCTAGTCTCGTGCTCTGCTCCTTAAACTCTGGACTGTAGAAAACATTTCATTTTAGTTCCTAATTTACCAAGTTTCCGTATTATGATGGGATCTCAGTCGTAGATCTCCCTAATCCCAGGATAATTGTGTGATTGCACTCAATTAATATAAACTGTTCTTATTATGAATATTCCAACAATATCGGTTAAGTCTGAGTCCAGCTGTCAAGGGTTTTATATCCATTTACTTGTAGAACTGATTTGCATGCGGCCGACTAGTTTCTTTATGCATGTCCATCCCATATGAGAGACGTCTAGAATAAATCAGAGGTTAAGGTTGCTGGAAGGTACCATACTTATGAGATCCTAAGCCCCATACACTTTACCCCTATTCGACTGCAATAGGAGGCGAGAGGTGTATGTCAAGAGCTACACCCAAAAAGATCTGATCACCCCGCTTAAGTTCCAGTTTACAATAACATATTTTTATCCTAAGTAGACACCATTGACACTCGGGCTGACCCGAAGTTTAGCGTCCCACTCCACATGGAGAAATGTCCTTGGAGCTGCTACGTTTCGACAGTACAATAACCTTATGAAGGAATAAACGGGATCTACAACAAAATATAGATCAATGAAAGTTTTATTACAAGACAAATCTAATTCTACGACAAAGTACAATTTGAAAGAAAGTCAATGCATACCTGAACAAGAGGAAAGGCTACACGAACGAGAGATTCGCGGAGGATCTGGATACAGATAAAACCTGATAGAATTCATATTTCCCCCCGTCTTAAATGAATATTTACCACGTGGGTCACCTTGGCCAGGTAGCCAATAGGCTGCGACTATTCATTTGGGCTGGGCTACTGTAACCCAGAGGGGTTGGGCAAATGCCCGACTCTTCATTCATTCCTATGATTCTGAATCTTTAATAAATCATCTACGACCATTTTCAACACCAATACCTTGTCACCACCCGAAATATGACCATCAGATTGATACCAAACACATCGTAGCAATTTTCAACATGTCATAGTAAGCATTTAAGTCACACATCTCAGATCTGGCGGGAACTCCTGTAAGGTGAGCTTTGAACATCTGGCCGGCTGACCAGAGGTGTGCGCGGAACACACCCTAGAGGGGGGTGCGCGCTGAAATCAGCTGGAGAGCGCGCGGGAACGCACTGGCCCGGAGGTTCCGTGGGTTATCACGCCTGGAGGTGCGCAAATGGAACAGGTGGCCAGGGTCTCCGAGCGATTACTCGAAGGGGGGTACTCACTCACACAGTACTTTTGAGATCCCGATGTAAGATATGCAAAGTTTATCTCCGAAGTGAGAAGATAGCATAGAGGAGCCAAAACAATGGTGATAGATTGCAAACAAAAGGCATTGAAATAAAGAGAAGAAACGCAAACAAATGTTAATATCGCGCCCCTGAGCCACCAGCGCTGTGAATTCAGCGCTTCTTCGTCAGGGCCCATATGGGGGGATGTTACACATTTAAATTAGTTCTATTTCAATTCTTTAATCCAAAGGTGATTTAAATATTCCCACTATTCACACCCCTCTTCACACACACTCTTCACATGCCCATTTCACCAGGGTCTCTTCTCAGTTGAATTGTCGATTAATTGCGATTAATGTTTTTTATTCGATTAACGCATTGATCGATTAAAGTCGATTAATCGGTTAATCGTTTGCATCCCTAGCCAACACACATGCTGCTTCCAACTTCATCTGATGCATTTTTGTTAGTATTTTACTCCATTTATTACCATGACTTTAACATTTGATTTATATTCTGTGATTCTAACTTTTTCTGTGATCTTATTGTCTTATTGTTTTTACCCTCAGTTTTATTATACTGCCTTTTATCATACTGCCTGTGCATGAAGTGCCTCTATGAATAAATGTGACCTTACATTATCTCACCTGTAATTATGATGTCAACATGCTAAAAGCTTCCACTCCCTGTCCACACAGATCTTCCTCAGAGACACGTTCCCTAGGAAACCAGGGAAGAAGGAGCCGGCAGTCAACGAGAGCGACTCAGAGCCGGAGAAGATCAGGGAACAGCACCGAGAGGGTGGGTGAAAGGGAACAGGGGGGGGGGCAAATAGACAGGCAGTTTGTTTTTGACAGCAAAAATAAACGTGCACTGTGTGCGTTTTTTTTAATTACTATTATTATTATTATTATTATTTAATTAATGTATACATTTATTTTTGTATTTGAGATGTTTGTATTTGTGTGTGAGTAGTTTAGTGTCCTCTTCTGTCTATTTACATGCCGGGCTGATAGTATTCAGGCTCCATGCCTGATTTCAGGCTTGACAGAGTTTGCAAAAATAAAAACATTTATAATAATTAGCCTATTAGCCTAGTTATTCTTATCTCAGAAAGTGTTACAGGTTCAGGGTTATTCTACTATCAGGCTTTAATAATGGTCATACACAGGCTGATGTTTGAATAATGTGTCAAAATAGGCCTACGTTATGTCACTATGCAGTATCTTGTCGTCGTCGTTAGAGCAGGGGGGGAAGTTCACGCTCAGGATTTTTTTTCACTATGACCCCAGGCTGTATATGTGTTGTCGGTGTATATAACAGAAAGATTGTATACGGTTTGCTTTGCACCCTTCTCTACCCCTTCTCACGTTTGAAATTAGGTGCACCTGTTGAGCTAAAAGTGTGTAATGGTTAATATTTGTTTTTTCTGTCCATAGAAGTGAATGAGGCGCCAGTGTTTCCCCCTGAAGAGCCCAGTGTGCTGCAGGAGTCAGCGGAGCAGAGCAGAGTGTCTCTGCCGCCCATCACAGAGGAGCTGCAGGAGCCAGAGATCTTCGACCTGCCCCCCAATGACTGCAACAACAACAACGTAAAGCCACATTCACACACAGTGTTGCTAGTTACTCGCTCAGCGAGGGAAGTCAATAGAATGTCTATGTGCTCCTGCGACGCAAGTTGGTGAGGAGAGTGCAAGCGATTCAGAGATAAAAATGTTTTACCTTTGAGTAAGCGAGTAACCAATCGGAAAGCACAGTTTGGATGATTGAACGCTGACTTCTCGCTTTTGCAATGGCAATCAAACCCGCAGGAACGCTTAAGCAAATATTCCATGAGCGAGTGGCGAGTATGTGAGTGAGCAAGAAGTCAGTATTGTGTGTGAATGTACTATCTCAGGCCAGAGTGCAGGTACTTTGCTAATCCAGAAGGAAATTAACAGTGCAGAGTGGGGTATTAGACTGTAGATATTAGATATTATTCTGGAAAAAGAGCGCCAAAAAATCAGTTTGCATCAATTTTAGCCATTGTGCATTCTGCCACACTGGCCAAATTGCAGAATAAGTTTCTGCCATTTTTATATTACACTAGCAAATCTTGGCATAATCTTCCTGGCAGCACTGTTTCCTTCTCACCCAGTTTCCACAACTGCTTGTTCTTCTTTCTATAATTTATAGTCCTATAGCAATCTCTCTTTTTTACTTCTGCTGGAAAGAGTTCGAGAACAACATAACAGACTTAATTTTCATTTTTCTCTCTCTCGCTCTCTCTCGCTCTCTCTCTCTAGGTATTCTCTCCGCCTGACCCGGTGTCAGAGGACTCCCTGATGGTTCATGCGTCGGGCGCTGAGAGAGAATCCCTCACACTCTCAGTAACACAAACATCCCAGAATAATCAGGTACCTCTACTGTTCATCTACTGTACATTGTCATAGCAAGGTATAACTGACTTCTCACCTTCTTATTTTTTGACACAGTGGGGTGTGTGTGATCAGCATAGTCTTCATATTGTACTTTGAAATATTCATCAACTCATCGATTAACATTGAGATGAGAGGTTAATCTTTCTATTTAAAAAAAAAAACTTTTCACAAAACAATTATGTGAATATGAGGGAAATTTAGAGAAATGTAGCTTTTGGTTGGCCTAATGGGTGCTCTTATTTTGTTTTTTCAGGTCAGTCTCACTGTTTTGGGCCTACGACTAGTCTCTGTGCTTATTATCTGCCATAAACCCTTTCATCATCCCCCTTTCTCCTTTTCTTTTTCTCGGTCACCTTTTCATATTTACATTCTGACACGTTGTGTATATACTCTGCTGAACCACCCACGCACAAACACCTGTATGTAGGCTACAAGACTGAACGCACGCACGCACACACACACACACACACACACACCAACGTGCTATTCTCAGAAACCAGTCCGCCCACTGAGAGCTGTCCAATGCCTGACTCACGTTGCTATCTTGGCTATAGTGCGGGTGGGAGTTCAGCATTTATCTATAGCTGTAATTACACTTGAGGGGAAGTGATTCTCGCCAATGAGGAACTGCATGAGGAAGACACAAGTCCTCGAGAAATAGGAATCCCTTTTTTGAACAGATGCCCCCTTGACCTCATCGTAAGCCTCCCAATGCACCCTTGACCACACCATAAGCCTAACAAAGCCCCCTTAATATTGAAAAAATAAAATGGATTAATGTACCCCAATGGCAACTAAGTACCGCCGCCACTCTCCTGTATCTATCTCAACGCCCCCTACGGCTCCCCAATGCCCCCGTTGAGAAACACTAGAGTAGAGGTCCACCTCAGCTCTCAGCCGCATCCTTCTGTGGAAAGACAAAGACTTAACGCTATAAATAGATAACATTTCAGATTTCCCCCGGAAGGAGGAACAAAAGGCTCTGTATGTGTCCTTTCACTTGGAGTGTGATTTTATAACATATGCAATAGCATAGTGTTGAAACGATACACAATGCTCTGGTGGTATATGCTAATGTGATTGGGATTTTGGCAATTGGTTGTAATTCTATAAATAAGGCTAAGTATTCATTTGAAAGAAATTGAAATCTTCTGTTTTTTATTTCTATAGCTCAATTCATACAAGACATAGCTCAATGGGTTTAACAGATATTACAAAGATTTGACGAAAGTTAAGTTTAAGTTCTGGTGGCTGGCTCAGAATTTTGAAAGCATGGAATAACAAAGTCAGAAAAATAAATGATAATGAATTGGCAATTCTCTGTGCTGTCACAGGCTGATCAGAACAGTGAAGACGTGGAGGAGAAGAAGCTGACAAGCCGAGCTAAGAGACTCCTCAAGAACCTCAAAGTAAGAACCAAGGGAGAGCACATCGCTTTAGGAATGAGCAATTCTTTGATAGTCACTGGCCTTTCTAGTACAAGTATGTGAATCGGTGAAGTACAGTTATGTGAGGCGTGTCACTATTTTCAGAGAACATCATCTGTGTGTGTGATAGGGGTGGGTATTGGCAAAGGGTTCACGATTCGATGCGCATCACGATACACATGCCACAATGCGATTCTATCACGATGCATTGCGATTCATGTACTACTGTGATGCATTGCGATATTTACTTCAGTAAATGTGTAAAATACAGCTTATTTTTCAGTTGCTGTGTAGCTTTCTTAAGTCAGTTCATTCTATTTAAGCATTCTATCATCTGGGAGAGAGCTTACATCACAACAGAAATATTACCTATTCTCTACTGAACAAAATAACCCGTGGCAAATCGAATTTTATTGTTATCAAATAATCAATTGTCATGAATCCATGCAGTATATTGAGAAAATAAGTATCACGATACCTTGTCATGAATCGATGCATTGTATCGTGAGAGTAAGTATCGCGATGCATCGATATGACGATTATTTTGCACACCCCTAGTGTGTGAATGTGTGTGTGTGTTCCTGCTGATGTGTTTTTATGTGTGACAGTGCTTCTGCTGACACATGATTTTCATCATGTGGTGGCGTGTGTGTGTGAGTGAGTGAATGCTGGTGTTAGTGTGTGTGTGTGTGTTTGTGTGTGAATAGATGGATGTGATTTTATCCGTTTATGTGCTGACGTTTGTGCATGTGTCTCTTCAGTAATAATTACGTCTCTACTTTTGGTGTGGCACGTGTCTCATTCTTTTTTTGTGTGCGTGTGTGTGTGTGTCTCACTACTCATGAAAGGACATGCACTTGTCCCTCCGCACGCGTGACCACCTCTTGAATGCTGATGTGGGCTTTTCACAGCTGATGTCCTGATTGGCATGCACGTGTGTGTGTGTGCGCGCATTTGTGTTTGCATGCGTGCGATCCCTCGTGTGTACGTACCCGTATACAGCATGTTGTCTCCATCAGACCCATGACTCGCGGCCTAGTGCAGCCATATACAACCTGCAGGACCTTAATCGGGGCTGCATGCATGGGATTATCTGTGTGTGTGTACGTGTACGTACACAAATGTGTCTGCGCATTGCATGAACGCCTCCATATGTGTATGTACTGTACGTTCACTTGCATGTGTATGTTGTCTCCTGTCTCCCATCAGAGGCAAGACTCACTGTCATTGCATGTGTCTGTCTTTGTATGCGTGTGTCTTTTCTACGTGTGTGTGTGTGTGTGTGTGTGTGTGTGTGTGTGTGTGTGTGTGTGTGTGTGTGTGTGTGTGTGTGTGTGTGTGTGTGGCGTATAGTGCATGTGAACGTGTGTGTGTGTGTGTTCCCTAATATGTATACATGTGTGTCGTCTCCATCTCCATCAGAGCAAGGACTCTCGGCCGAGCGTAATGTACGACTTGAAGGAACTGCTGAGTCGTTGCATGTGTCTGTTTTTGTACGCGTATGTGCGTGCATGCATTTGTGTGTGTGAGTGTGTGTGTTTGGTGTTCATGTGAACGTGTGTGTGTGTGTGTGTGTGTATGTTCTCTAATGTTTATGCATGCATGTTTTATTTGTCTCCATCAGAGCAAGGACTCACGGCCGAGCGCCATGTACAACCTGCAGGAGCTGAGCCAGGGCTACAACCGCACGCAGGTCGCCTCCATGTTCTACTCCCTACTGGTGCTGCAGAAGCAGAGGGCCATCAACCTGCACCAGAGCGCCCCCTACTGCGACATCATCGCCACGCCAGGACCCAACTTCTCCTTCTGAGGGGAGGAGAGGGGAGTGGAGAGACAATGGACGGAATGTAAAATTAATAACTAACTAATATATGTATTATAAATGCCATGCATGTTACATATGCACTTATTTACTTTCATTAAAATAACTTTTCGAAATGTTTTGTCTTATGTGTGTGTCTGTTTTACTTTTTTATGTGTGTGTCCAAGTGGCCATTAAGCACAGGGTATTGACTCAGGCGCACTGAAAAGGTTCTGAGTAGGAAATTCAAAACCTTATATGACCTTATGTTTCCTTTTGATTCTATTGTTTGGTAAGGAAAGGGAAAGAAGGGGAAACGGTTCATTATGTACTGATCACAATAGCACAAACCACAATGTCCCAACAGATAAATAATTGAAGTTCATCATATCAATCTGGAAAACGCATTCATGTCTGATCCCATATGTCCTAGATAAATATTGTATCATTTAAAAATTAAAAAGCATTTAAGTGATTTAGTCATCTTTCTAGCATGGCAAGCCAAATTTTCACCTGAAATGCATTGTAGTAGTAGGCTATGTGTGGTGGCAAAGTTGTAATGTCCCATCATGCTCAAGGTCATATAGCCTACTGTGCCCAGCCAGGCTCTGTGTAGGCCGGGTTTCTATCTTATTCATCTTTTGTCCTCACAATTACACATTAAGTATAGGGTATTTTTTTTCCTGTGCCAATTGCAAATCATTGTCTTCCTTTTCTGGCATAAAATCTGGTCTGTGTGAAGAAACCTGCACACTCTGCATGAAGCACACTCTCAGCATGAAGCAAGGGAAACTAAAATGAATCCAAAACCAGACCATTGTTTGAAAATGTCAATAAATTCAAGTGGTTCAGGCTGCCCTTTTCTTTGATGCTTAAATGCTTATAAGCAGCTGAGTGACATAACTTCATCACAGGGTGCCTGGTGGCGTCGTGACTAACCTGCAGGTGAAAGTCAAGATCAGAGCCGCGTTGTGTGATGATGAGGGATCGACCAGGGATTCCTGGTCAACAAGGCAAGAGAGATTCCCATCAAGTCGTTGCGTCCTTCAAAGTGTCCTGTCCCTTTAAGGAGCCTCGGCGCGCCGCATCATCGCTCAGTTGCATCAATCTGCTCCCATAAGGATAATGCGAGTCCTCCTCAGCACCCGATTCTGTTGAATAAGCACAAGGCGATGGCTCCTGCATCACCGACGCGTCCGTGGGCCAAGCCAGCGGCGACATGGGTCATCTCCGCCAGACCAGAGATGTGGATGGTCGTCCGTCTGCAGGAGGCTGGTAAATGTAAGGGATTTGCGTCCCTAACCTTCAATACGCTTGAGACAGCTGCAGTGGTGGTATCGCGCCTTGCCTTTCCTTGTTGAATGTCGAGCACCAAAGCAGTGCTGCATGTAGGGCAAGGATACCTCTGCGGTGCGATTTGTGAAATGTCAATAAGTGAACGACAGCGTGAAATGTATTGCAAATAGCGACCGTGAACAGAACGATGTATCAGGTAGGTGTGGGGTAAACGTAGGCTATTATCTCAAAAAGTGGAGGATTTTTTTTGACACTGCGTAAAACATTGTTTGTAAATAGACTAGCCAACGGTTTGATTTGTATTGAACCCTGCAGAGAATCGAGTTTGACTACTGTAGACTACGTCCTTCAAAACACTTTCATCCCGGTGTTATCTGGCCAATGTTTTTGTTGACCGATATGGGCACGAATCCAAGACAAGAATAGCAGAGTAGTCGTTATTGAATAGTGAGTGACGTAAGCGATCAAACCCTCCTCTGGACCACATCATGAGCATCCTGTCTTGCTTTCCCTCTTTATGATCTTAAGTGTGCGTCCTACTGTAGGCTAGTAAACTTTTGCTACGGCGTTGCGCAATTGTTGATGTCTCCATCATCCGCATCTGGTATTACGCACGATGATATTGGTTGTAGTAAATGAAATCCCTGTTTGGTATAATCTATTTCATCAACATCATATAGGCCTAGGCTGAGAGAAAAAAATATATTATGCTACAGTGTTCATTCTAAAGTAGGCCTACCAATGAGTATCTCATATTTTTTTCTTTATGGATTAGCTAGGCCTATTATAGTGATATTCAGGCAGTTGACATTGGCATGATCTGAACGCAAATAATCTTTAAACATCTTTATTTAATCAGGATAATGTGTTGGCCACAAATACAATTCTGGCAGTGTCAACAGTATAGGCCCAGTGTGTACGGTATGACCCTTGTCGAATCACTTATTGATCTCCTCCAAAGGGATTCACACAATGCCACGGCTGGTTGGCCCATGGGGAACAGCACATCCTTTGGTGCAAAAGCTCTATCCTGCTTCGAACCGGTTGTCTGTGACACCAGGGACAAACACGAGAGAGGGGGAGAGAGAGAGAGAGTCTCTGAGGGTAATAACACTGCAGAACTGCATTGCTGCTGCATGTGGAGGTTGTTATTACAGGGCTGGGCTGGCTGCAGTTAGGACGGTACAGTAACCTATCACTGACAAACCAGCCAGCCAACCAGCCATCAAGGACATGGTACCCGTCTATCTATCCTATCCATCAGTCCATCAGCATCCAACAACAGCATGGACACAGGGCAAGCAAGCCAGCGACGACAGGCTGACTTCTTGGCTCTCTGCCTGCATGGCGCCTGCATGGGTTGCTGTCAGTCCAAACACATCAGCTGCTGCGGCGTCAGCTCAGCGAGGGGAAGCTCCACTGTGGGGCTGTTTATTGCAGTGCTGCTGGCTCTGGCTTCATCCGACATTCACTGCTCAGTGTCATGCACAGTATCAGTCAGGGATGCAGTGGAGCAGAGAGTTCACAAAATCACAGTATGTAGGCCTATTGTATCATGTCATCTGGATGTGCACTAGAGAGCATAAAATCACTCTTTTGAGACTGGCCAAATGTGTTTTTGCCATGTCTGTTTGAAATATCGTACTAGTTACGACGAGGGGCTACTTTTGCTCAAGCTGGCTGTGATCACCTGATTCGTAGGTTACTCACCCCTGATTTTTCCACTAATGGTAAATAATGGCTGGCTTTAGGGCAGGGCTCTGGAGCTGTGTGATGGCCCAGCATCCATGTGGTAAGTTTGCTTTTAAAAGGGGGAACCTTTCTTTATTCAGTTGGTCATACCTCACATTTTGTTATAAACGGTAGCTGAGGGAGCTCAGCTCTGTCATGCTCTATTGTACAGGAAGATGCTGCATAGGCCATCTTGCACAATTTTAACACTGACTCCACTATACGAGAAAGATGGGGCAGCCATGGTGTAATGCTTGAATTGGACTTTAGATTGAAGGCACCTAACCTCACGTTGCTACAGGGACTATAAACAATACCCTGTAATATCTGTACGAGGCTTTGGATAAAATCATCAGGGAAGTGTAATGTAATGTTTACCCCTTAGTGCAGAGCCTATATTATAACCTTACTGTCACCAAAATTGCAATGGCTTATGTCTTAATCTGTTACTTAAGCTTCTCAGTAATATCATAACAATGTTGTTATGATGTAGCAGAATATTTTCAGTGAATAGGCCCGCCGGCGACCCAATCTACAGTAAGAGGCTACAGAACAAGACTTCTGTTCTGTCGATGCAGCAACCCTGAGAGACAGCGGTGCTCTTTTGAGCTACTCCTGCTCCGAGCTTGACAAGTCAGGGAGGCTGTCAAGAGTGACAAGTCAGGAGTTTCTCTGCAGAGTTCAGGGGCAGGACAGGACAGGGCAAGACTAAGGGTGCGTTCCAATAAACGACCTCCACTTGTGCTTGTGGTCTCATACTCAGGAAGTAATACGTCATGATGACATCACTGACAACAGCATTATTTCAATATCTCGCAAAAGCTCAGTAAAGTCATTTTCTCATTATTAATTGGGATGGTGAATGAAAAACAGTCCCCTAAAAGTTGTGGCTAGGCTGACAGCTGGGAAACATTATTGTTTTCTCCACGGAGGAGGGACCAGGAGGCGTGGGGCGAGGCCACAAGCACAAGTGGAGGTTGCAAGGTT
The DNA here is from genome assembly GCF_034702125.1 of Engraulis encrasicolus. NCBI lineage: Eukaryota > Metazoa > Chordata > Actinopteri > Clupeiformes > Engraulidae > Engraulis > Engraulis encrasicolus. The sequence continues at coordinate 25,464,852 of NC_085866.1, read as the reverse complement.
GCATATTGGAATGTACCCTAAATCCTCAGTGTGGGGGTCAGAATGATGACCAAGCTCTACTCTCAGAGCAGTGTTTGATGCAGAGACTGTAATTAAAAGCGAGTTCAATTACAGCACACTAACTAAGCTGATAGTGATGATGATAATGATGATGATGATGATGATGATGAGATAGAGAGTTTTGGTGGGCGGCGCAGTGCAATGAGCTTGTTCACAAGAGAAATGTGCAGATGACTCGACATATTTGGTGAGAGGTTTTTTTTGGGGGGGGATGAGCTTTATGCAATGAGTTGTTCATTTTAGGGGGCAGTGGCACGCTGCCAATGTACTGTAGCCATCACTGACTCTGAGTCCCACTTACAGAAGCAGAGCAAAGCTAAAAACATACTCCGTGTCCTGTCTCACCTGCAGGGCCGCCGCTAACAGTTTTACCGGGGGCCGGGAGAAAATCATCTGAAACGGCCCCCCTTGCAATACATACAATGTAATGGGGTCCCAATTCTGGGCCCCCTCTTTCCCTGGGCCTGGGACAACTGTCCCCTTTGTCCCCCACCCCTGTCGGCTTCCCTGCTCACCTGTGTCAGCAAATTCTACTTTTGGTGCCTCATGCAGTCTGGGGACCTATGCAGCCAGTCAGCTCTCATTTGCTCCTCGCTTTGAAGTCATTCAGTTGGAACAGAATTGAAATACTGTTGTTACCAGGACTCTGATTTAACGTTTTTCACCAGCCAACATGGCTAGTAGATGCTGCTCTTACTAGCCAAACACACACTAATAATTGGTCTAAGAAGTGGCTAGTAAGTTGGTATTTTTCACCAGCCAAGCTGAAAAATGAGAAAAGGTCGCACCATGCATAGGTTTCTTTATTACACAGACGCGTTTCTGCGTTCTGCCTTCCTCAGTGTGCGCAGGCAGAACGCCGAAACGCGTCTGTGTAATAAAGAAACCTATCCATGCTGCAACCTTTTCTCATTTTTCAGTTTTACAATATTTTGGTCAGCACCCTTAAAAGAAGAAAGAAATGTTGGGTGAAGCCTGCACCAACTTTTATGAACTTCACCAGCCAAACTGAAAATTTTACCAGCATTTGGCTGGTGGGCTGGTGCTAATTTAGAGCCCTGGTTGTATCATACGAGGAACATACAGCTGTGTGTGCACCTATTTTGTAATACCAGTAAATGTTTAAAGGAATACCGTACATTTCAGTCAGGAGTGGGGGAAGGTTTAAATGGTCATTATCAACGCTTTAAGATGTGGTCCCCGTTATAAATTATTGAAAGATTGTTGTTCCCAGAATGACAAATGAGTACGTCGTTAAGTATTACTAAAGACTATGTAGTGTAATTACCTATAACAGTAAAGTATTCCACTGGCAGAACAATACACATTACGAGGCTACACTGAGCACAGACCTTTAATTCATATGTAGACACAGTCAATGAGTAGTCTGTAGTATGAATGCAGTATTTCCTTACACTGCAGCTAGCTCACGTTTCGGTGCACACTTTCTTTGCATGTGCTTTCCCACCCACTGTGGTACCCGTGTGTGTGTGTGTGTGTGTGTGTGTGTGTGTGTGTGTGTGTGTGTGTGTGTGTGTGTGTGTGTGTGTGTGTGTGTGTGTGTGTGTGTGTGTGTGTGTGTGTGTGCTTCATGGTGGTACCCGGGGATCCTCACTAACTAGGTCAGCCCTGCTCATGCAAGTCTACATGTGTGTGAAGATGTGGGAGTGTGTGTGTTGGTATGTGTATGTGTGTGTATGTGTGATGGTGGTGGTCTGTGTATTGTGTTTTGATCAGTGTGTGTGTGTGTGTGTGTGTGTGTGTGTGTGTGTGTGTGTGTGTGTGTGTGTGTGTGTGTGTGTGTGTGTGTGTGTGTGTGTGTGTGTGTGTGTGTGTGTGTGTGTGTGTATTTCTCTGTGCACCTCTCTCTCTCTCTCTCTCTCTCTCTCTCTCTCTCTCTCCCTCCCTCTCTCTCTCTCTGTCTGTCTGTCAGTCTGTCTGTCTGTTTGTGTCTGCCTGTCTGTCTGTCTCTCTGTGTGCATCCAAACATAGTATGCATGAAATCATGAGAGTGACAGTTAGAGATAGCCAGGGCTGCAGCACGTATATAAACTATGCATGTGATGAGTGGGTGAGTTTGTATGGATCCGCACGTGCAAGTGTATGCCAGTGTGAGAGTGTAGAAGAACACACAGAGAATACATCAGCTGTAGGCATATGGGGGTGGTGACTTTGTATGTGTGGGTGACTAAGAGAGAGAGGGGGGACATTGACTGTACTGTAAATGTGGTGTACCGGTATGTGTGCGTGTGTGTGTGTGTCTGTATGTGAGTGTGTGTGTGGAGAGAGAGAGACAGAAAGAAAAAGAGAGAGAGGGATTAGCACCAGCCGAGTGTGTGTGTGTGTGTGTGTGTGTGTGTGTGTGTGTGTGTGTGTGTGTGTGTGTGTGTGTGTGTGTGTGTGTGTGTGTGTGTGTGTGTATATGTGTCTGAGCTATGTGAGTGTAGGCCTTTGTCTGCTCCTTGCAGTCTGCTCCTTGTCTTCTGCCATCTCCTCCTCACACATAAACCCTCTCTCTCTCTCTCTCTCGCTCTCTCTCGCTCTCTCTCTCTCTCTCGTTCTCTCTCGCTCTCTCTCGCTCTCTCTCGCTCTCTCTCTCCCCCCCCCCTCTTTCACACACATCTCACAGTGAATCTGCTGTTCTGTCTCATTCTCCCCTCGTTCTCTTCAGACGCCCACACCTCCCGCCTCTGTTGTCCTTGTCTGCTGTTATGGCTGGTGACATGGCGTCATCTTCAATATCCCCTCAGCAGCCCCATAGACAGTGACAGCATCACACGCACACATCACATCACACGCCCGCATCACACGCACGCATCGCATAGGCCTACAGCATCATGTGCTCACACACGGCACACTGTCAGGCTTTTCTGTCCCCTTCTGACTCGAGACTGCTCAGTTTAGGGTCAAAGACGACTTTTTAAAAATGATTGCGTAACCTCTTAATGTTCTGACAGTGTAACACTGTAATAGTCATTGACTACAATGAAAAAATCATTATTTTCATAGTACTACTACGACACTCAACAGAGCCTTTAGTGATATCTTACAACGTGGTTGTTGCCATTCTGATAGGAGCAAGTAACGGGCCACATCTTAAGAGTTAATTACCATCCCTGCTGTGTGGTACGTGTAGGGGAATGATAAATCAGTGAAAGTTCATGGATTGCTTTGGCCAGGGTATTTTTAATCTTCAAATTTTCAATCTTTGTAGAGTGGTGGTTGTTTGGATTCTCCACTTTCTCAAACTGTGAGTTTACCATGTGTTACACACTATTATTTTCCCTTAATTAGTGTATGGCCGAAAAATCATAAAGGGGTTCATGATGAATTAACTTTACCTTTTTAATGCCACAAATGTATCCTCTTAATTTGTAATAATTTGGTAGTAATATATAGAAGGAATACGTACAAACTAGGTTGTTTTTTTTGTCTTAAAACACATTTCAGGGGACAAGGAGTGTTAAGTGTATGTAAGTTGACTATGGTGTGTGTTCCTCCTACCTCATCTTGTTCAGAGTCTGCTCTGTGCTCAATACAGAACAGGGCACCTTTTGTCCGAATTTAAAACACCCAAATTAGGACTGTAGTGAAACACAGAGCCATGGATCATAACAGTATTCTGCCGACTTCTGGCTGGCTCTCTCTACAGATTTCTCCCTCCATATATCCCTCTTCTTCTCATTCTCATTCTCTCTCTCTCTCTCTCTCTCTCTCTCTCTCTCTCTCTCTCTCTCTCTCTCTCTCTTTCTCTCTCTGTGTGTGTGTGTGTGTGTGTGTGTGTGTGTGTGTGTGTGTGTGTGTGTGTGTGTGTGTGTGTGTGTGTGTGTGTGTGTGTGTGTGTGTGTGATATTCTTGCTGACCCATGTCTGGTCTGCCTCTATTTCTGATAAAAGATGTAATCTGGCCAGAACACTTTGCTGTAATGTGTAATGCACGCCACTTTCATTTTACTAGTGCGCTGATTTGAACCTTTTGGGTTTTGGGTTACC
>NC_085866.1:25450800-25455800 GCF_034702125.1 Engraulis encrasicolus | reverse complement strand
CAATTAGTCCACGGGCCAGGTGAGATGTCGGTACCACTCAGAGGGGCAAAGGTTGCTTATATTTTTTGAAAAGATACTTGTCTGAAGTTAACATTTTTGTATGATAACCCTTCTGGAAGTACAGCCAAGTTCGGGTTATCAGCCGTTAAAGTAACACCCCCCCATCAAAAATAAAGGTTTTTAAGATGGGTGCCTGTCTTTCTACTGGCCCTTGTTTAAGACGTATAGGGATGGTTAATTTTGTTATGTGTGGTATCGTTGCGAAGGGGAGACTCTGAGCTTTCATCAGACACCTTTCGAGAACATTTTGGTTAAGTATAGCCCTCCCTGCAGCTCTTCAAACATTTACTCAGACACATTTTTTTCCATTTTCGCCGATATCATCTCTTGTCTTTTCATACTGTGGCATCAGGGAGCATCAGAAAGACCTATTTTAAACTCTAAAATATTATCTTGAGTATCAGGAATCTGAAAATGTATCCTTTCACTATGTTATCCCATGTTTAGGGGGTGATTTTCAGTCTTGTATGAGGCATGTCATTTTTTTCAAAACACAGTTTTACCATTTTCTCATAAAGTTCAGGAAGCAATACCTCTAGGTGCATTTTGCAGTTGGTTGTCATAGCTTGTTATATACCATATGAAAGCTTGGAGTGGGTAGCATATTCATATATTATCATATATTTGGTGTACCTGTTTGCAGAGCAATGTTAACTAGGCAAATCATTTTCCATAACCAGTATCAATGATATAGTTTCTCAGTGATTCCATTGTGTCATATGGTGTCTGAATCCTGACTACTTGTACTAAAATCAATGTTGTTATGCGCCCAGAGGTTATATACCAGAAATATATGTGATAATGTAACCTATGATATTAGTCTTGCAACTGAAATCATAGCAATTGTGTGAAAAAACACAACAGAAACTCATCCCTTAACTTGTCCCTTTTTAGTAGTCTTTAGTAGTAGAACGTGAAGTGAAAGTCCAACTAGTTAACTCCTACATCCATTCACATTGTGACACAGCACTCCACAACACACTACACACTGTGCACACAACACACAACAAAATTGCATTTATGCCTCACCCGTGCAAGGGGGCAGACCCCAAAGGGCATCCGAAAGGCAGCAGTGCAGCGGGACGGTACCATAATTGGGGTGCCTCAGTCATGGAAGAGGATGGTGGAGAGCACTGGTTAATTAATCCCCCCACTAACCTGGCGGGTACTGAGTGCAGTTGCACACTTGCAGGAGGAGAGAAGTGCTGCACACTCTCGAGTTGTCACATTAAAAACTTGTTTATTTAATTCGAGAATTTGCGGCACTTCTCACCTCCTGGAGGCCTTGGTCGTACCACATGTATCATGATTTACAGCAACATTTAAAAACCCTCTGCAAGAACACTTCATTTGAGGTGAAGATCATGAAGAGGTTTGCAAAGGAAGAGTGGGGTACAATGTCATCAGAGCTTTACAAAGACAGCACGAGTTCTGAACTTCATACTGCTGCAACAACTACTACACTATGCCACCGATGAAGCAACATGCATACATGTACTGTATTCACATGTGTTGGTGTACCAACTGAGCAACTGCAGCTCACTTTCCAGGCATACACTGATACCCATCCCTAGACCCAAGCAGCAGTAATGAACAATGGAGTAGAGTGAAGTAGAGTAGAGAACTGTATGGTACAGTAGAGTATAGTTCAGTAGAGTGCAGTGCATTACAATAGGAGACCATACTGAGCATTGAACTCTATGAACCTGGTAGTCACAGTAGATGTAATGGGTTTGTTATTGCCCTGCTACTCTACATGTGCTAATTTCACAATAGCACAGAACCTCATATCACACTGAATAGTACTCCCTGCACATGCACTGTAAATGTAGAGAGTAGGACCAACTGTGGCATTCATACAGTTACATAACAGCCATGTTACACATACTGTAACAGCACATGGGGCAGTTGTGGCATAGTGGTTCAGGAGATGGACATCAGATCAGAGGGTTGCAGGTTGAAATCCCACCTGTATAGGCCTACTGACTTATGCATAAAACTGTATACTGTATACTACATACCACTTTAGAAAGTAAAAATGCATACACAAAGAAGATGTACACTTACCTGCTACTTAGGTACACCTTGCTGGGCTGGGTACTGGGCTGTAGCCTACCCCTTTTTCCATAAGAAGCCATTTAACTGCCTGCAACAACGTTCAAGTAGACTGGGGCATTGTAATGATGCTTGATTGGTACAAAGGGGCCCAACGTGTGCCAAGAAAACATCCCTTGCTGAAATTATATTTTTGTCTTCTGAATGGTCAGTATACAGTCCTCACCAGTAGTATTTGGGTGCACAATGACAATGACAGCTTCCAAACATGTTTTTCATTCATCATTGAGCTTTTTGCACTTTCCTGATGGTATTGTCCCTCACTCTTCCTTTGCAATATGTTCAACTTCTTCATGATCTTCGACTGTTATATCACAGAGAGTTTTTACATTTTGCTATAAATCATGACACCTCTGATACAGTCTAGGTCTCCAATACCAGATGCAACAAAGCCCTGCTGCCTGTTCAAACCACTACCCAAGACTGAAGTTGGCCTTTAGGTTTGTAGATGATAGATCTGCTGGTTTTCCTGCAAGAGGGCCTGTCTGGGAACACCAGATGTGTCATTATTGACTAAACAAAACCACTAAATGAAGAGCATCTCCAAAGGACTAGGCATGGACCGTTGCTAGATAGGGCACCAGACTGCCGCCTCTCTCTCTCGCCAATCCTTTCCTGTCACAAAATGAGCCATAAAAGACCAAAAAAGAGGCCTAGGCCACTAGAGGATATCTAATTGAAAGTAACAAAGAACTATATTTCATCAAATTACATTTTAAGTACTTTTTTTGAACTACTTTACCTCTACTTGAGATTTTGGATGAGTACATGACTTTTACTTACCCCTCGAGTAAGATTTAAGAAAGATAGGCCTACGCTCACTTGAGTACAACTTCAACTCTTTTCCCATCTCTGCTGCTAAGCACATGTAAAATTAAGATACATGTAGGTCTGACATGTAGTAACCGAACATTTTTAAGTCATATTTAACATGACACAATATGTCTACAAAAGTTGACACGATATGTTTAAAGGCCTATTGTATTTCTCACACATTTGCTATGATCTCGGTTGGAAGACTAACATCAAATGGGCCATTATCACATATGTTGCAGATGTTGTATATAAACTCTTGATGTATTGCATCACAACACTGATATTAGGACAAGTAGTCAGGATTCACGGATCATAACACAATGGAATCGCTGAGAAACTGTATCATTGATGGTTGGTAAGGAAAATGCTTTACCTGCGTTGCTAAGCAAATAGGTACAGCAAAATATATCATAATATCCCATACACTGCAAACTCCAAGCTTTAATATGGAGTATAATGAGCTATGACAACCAATTGCAGAATGGCCCTAGAAGCGTTGCCAGTTTACCACTACATGGAACTGATAGAGTAGTGTGGGGTCATGTACAATGCGGTGTAAAAAAGAAAAGTGGAGTGGGAGTCAGATATATTACGGTTACCACTCAAATTCATCTTCAAGGTTGAAACGTCTTGAGGTATTTTGGACATATAATTAAGTTTCAGTCATAACAACAAATTGGCAACCATTGCTATGCAAATAGGTTACTATGCAAATAGGTACACCAAATATGGTCATATCTGTATACTATACAATCCAAGCTTTCATATGATATACAGGGTCGCTGACAGGCTTGGCTGGGCCCGGGACAAAGACATCTGAAAGGGCCCCAAATTCAATACATACAATGTAATGAGGATCAAATTCTGGGCCCCCTCTCTCCCTGGGCCCGGGACAAGACATCCCTTTGTCCCCCCCTGTCGGCTTCCTTGATGATATATAACAAGCTATGATAACCAACTGCAGAATGTCTCAAAAAGGCCTGACTATACGAGACATTAGCACACAAAAAAACAGCAACAAAAAAGTGGCATGCCTGATACAAGACTGAAAATGGGATAACATAGTGAAAGGATATATTTTCAGATTCCTGATACTCAAGACAGTATTTTAGAGTTTTAAATAGGTCTCTCTGATGCTCCCTGATGCCACAGTATGAAAAGACAAGAGATGATATCGGCGAAAATGGAAAAAAATGTGTCTGAGTAAATGTTTGAAGAGCTGCAGGGAGGGCTATACTTAACCAAAATGTTCTCGAAAGGTGTCAGATGAAAGCTCAGAGTCTCCCCTTCGCAACGATACCACACATAACAAAATTAACCATCCCTATACGTCTTAAACAAGGGCCAGTAGAAAGACAGGCACCCATCTTAAAAACCTTTATTTTTGATGGGGGGGTGTATCTTTAACGGCTGATAACCCTAACTTGGCTGTACTTCCAGAAGGGTTATCATACAAAAATGTTAACTTCAGACATGTATCTTTTCAAAAAATATAAGCAACCTTTGCCCCTCTGAGTGGTACCGACATCTCACCTGGCCCGTGGACTAAATGGCAAGCCAAGAGAGCCACAGGAGAGCTATCAAGTATCAAGAGGGCCACTTGGACCGGGGAGAGGCAGAGACACAGTATGCTCACCCCCACGATGAGACTTCTGAAATCCAAATAGCAATGGCAAGCCTGGCCCTGCCGTGGCTCTAACGCAGTGTTTCTCAACCTTTTTTTAGGCGAAGCACCCTTTCAATTCATGAAAAATTTCAAGGCACCCTAAACCAACAAGCCGTAACATGGCATCGCATCCGATACCTTAAAAGCTTAGAAAAGTAAAACATTTGGAGACGTCACACAACCTACGTTCGAAGTCGCAGCTGACTGAATTTATTGTACGTAAATGGCAGATGAAAGATTCCACTGACTAGCAATAGCTTATCAATTTAGACAAATATGTATTATATTACATCATTTATTTATCAGCCATGTTTCCGTGGCACCCCTGAGGGGGGCCTGCGTC
>NC_085866.1:25435800-25445800 GCF_034702125.1 Engraulis encrasicolus | reverse complement strand
CCCCGGCTACCGCTCGCAGGCCTGCAGCCCCACCATCACCTGGATCTCCGAGGAGGACGGGGGCTGCACCACCGGGGACGAGCTGAGCATGATCACCACCGCCTCCACCGCCCCCATCACCTCCTCCAACGCCCCGGCCCCGCCTCATCATCAACTCAACCCCGCCACCGCCCTCACCACCATCAGCAACAGCGCCACCAGCGCCGCCGTGGACACCTCCATCCTGTCCGAAGCCACCGCCTTCCTGTCCCTAGGGTCCTCGCCGACCGTGTCCTCGGGCACCCCGCAGGCTACGTTTGTGGACCTGGCTGACGTGTCCCCACTGGACGGAAGCTCGTCCCTGGAGTTCCCGCCTCCTCTTCCTCCACAGCCACACCCGCCTGTCTCTCTAGCACCCTCTGGTGGTGTCTCTCCGCAGACACAGCAGCCTCAGCGGCTGACCCCGACCCCGACGTCGGCGGCCATGACCCCGATTTTGACCCCGACACCGACTCCGTCTCTGTCTCCGCTGATTCCACCATTGACCCCGATGACCCCATCATCCCCGCTAGTCCCGACGACCGCGACCCCTACTCCGTCCCCGTCCCCCATGGTCGAGCCTCTTCCCCCGTCGGTTCCCCCGTCCCCGAGGGAGGTCCACGTTCTGGAAGTGTCCGAGGAGGACGACGACGTTCGGAGCCCACTGAGCGGCACACGTCGCGACGGCGAGGAGGAGGAAGAGGACGAGGAAGAAGATGAGGCAGGAAACGAGCCTCCTCAGCGCTGCCACTGGAGCCGCTACTTCCTGGTGGACCTGCTGGCGGTGGCGGTTCCCGTGGTGCCGGCTGTGGCGTGGCTGTGTCGCGGGGCGCGCCGGCCGGACCTGCCTGTCTACCCCATCGGGTCGCTGCTGAGGGGCTGCTGCGCTGTGGCGCTGCACTCGCTGCGGAGGGTGGGGAGGGGGAGGGGCAGAGGGAGGGGCCCCGCGAATGCAGGTGGGGCTACTAATATTTAACCAACCCCCGATGTGACTGATTGATTGATACAAACCCTGCATACAGTTAGGATCTGTCTTACATGGACAAACATGACATGTCCTGTACGTACAAACACACAACCAAATACACATTAGAGACATGTTCATGAGCGTATAAATACACACAGATAGACACACACACAGACTCACTCACTCACTCACTCACACACACACACACACACACACACACACACACACACACACACACACACACACACACACACACACACACACACACACACACACACACACACACACACACACACACACACCACGCTTACAACCAAAAATACTCTCATACTGTACATGCTGTACATCACCACTATGTACACACAAACACACATACAATACTCATACCCTGGTTAGATGTTTTCCAGACTTCGATTTGATTCTCAATGGACAACATTATTTCATTTCCTGCACATGCATAGTATCCTCTCAAACCCAAAACTAGACTGGATGACCCATGTATGGAATCTTCTTCATATGTCTGTCTCCCTTCCCAGTTTTACATGTCTGCTGACAGGGCTACTGACAGCTTCGGCTGGGCCAGAAGTCATGATCTGAAAGCCTCGTTTCACAAGACATATGATGCAATGAAAATCCTAATTGTGGGGCCCGGGACCCTCCTCTCCCTGGGCCCGGGACCATTGGACCGTTTGTCCCCCTGTCGTGCCCTGTCAACTGCCTTGTCTGCTGAAGTCTCATGTACTGTATGATGTCCCACATAGACAAACAGACTAGTGTGTGACATGTCCTCTAATGATGCTATCCTGAATGAAACATCTGAATGAATAAAGCCCTTACCTCTTCCTTATCCGCCCAACCCTTTAGGACTCCTCAGACCAATCCAGAGCTACCAGGACTTGGATTTACACACCTGGTGTTACTCTTGGAGGTCCTTGAGGAATGGAGTTTGCTCTCTGTTCCAACGTTGTTGTACAGTTCATGTTTGCTGTGGATTTTTCTGGCCACTTAATGTAGTTTTGGGAATTGGGAATTTGAACCATATGTATCTGGTCTGCAAGTGATGCTCAGTTGATTTTGAAAACCAATGCAGTAGAAAGTGAATGTCTTTTTTCCAGAGTGGAATGTTGGCAGCGTGTTCTAAATGCAGTTGCAGTTTCTAAAGAGGGACTTGACTCAGTATACCACCATGAGATTAAAACATTTACATGGGCAGTCTTTTTTTTAATCTGTTGGGAATATATATAATCCACTCTGATTTTAATTGGATCACAGTTCTATTAAATTGTCATTTTTATTAGAATTCAGCAGTTATTCCATTTGTAATCAGATTAAAAGTGACCATGTAAACATTACAAGTGACAGTGTGTTGAAGAAACCTTGGTTCACCAGGATAGGATTATTTTCAGATGACACTGTACGCTGTGGATTTTTAAAACCTTGAGGTTGATTGTCGCCCCTCAGGACAAGGTTTTAATCTCAGGTGAGGATTAAAGAAACAGGAAGGTCTCGTAATAATCAAAGACCTTTTTTTCTCCCTTACCTGCTCCCAAACTTTAGAATACTTGCATTTGGCTGCTCTCATTTTTGTGCTTGTAAATAATACTGTAGTATGGTAAACAATAGAAACTACCTTAGGATCCAGAGTTAATCCAGTTCAGCAACTTAGTTCTAGTTTCCCATGAGCTCAGTGTGTGGCTTTGATGTTCTTCACGCCATTTAAGGTACAGTACAAGTACAAGTTTAGACATCACTTAAGGTTTTACATCTAAGCAAGACAAAGTACTGTCAACGTCTCTAACTTTGAGGCGACACTAGCCTCAAAGTATCAAAATAAAACCATTATGGCATGCTTTCAGATGGTTTGATTAAGCTTAAAAGCAGGTTTGAATGTTTGAAAAAGATTGATTATGTCTTGGCGACAGGATTGAGTTGTATTTGGAAAGTGTTTCTTTGCAGGTTTGCGTTTTCTTTGGCAGAGTGTCTTGGCAGGGTCTGAGTTGTGTTTTTCTGAATGTCCTGAAGAGTTTGTGTTCAGTGGGTTGTTTTGGTTGGTCTGCGTTTGCAGGTTTGAGTTGTCTTATGGCAGTACGGTATGAATTTGGGTTCTGTTCTGTCTCCTTTGCACTAAGTTTCACTTTAAGGGACAGGGGTTGGCATTGGCTGGAGGTAGGCTTATGTGGCATGCATCCAGTCAACCTTCCCCACGGGTGAGATATAAAAGATGCTTTTTTGTCTGTCTTTTGTTTTTGTGCTACGACTATGTGACTTCAACGAATAAATAATGCATTGATGAATAATACATGATTTGGAAAAAGCAATGACTGATGTTCAAAGTAACAATAAGCATCTTTTTTGTTCTCTTTTGTTTGTTTGTTTGACATTGAGATTGCACAGATGAATGAAAAACCAGCAATGGCTCTTGCACTTAGGGTTGTCAGAGATGCACCCTCCAGGGCTTTGAACGCCTCCTCCCAGTTTGCATAAACGCACCGTGTCCGCAAGTACTAAATAAAAAATAAGTGAAAAAAAAACAATGTATGGAATTAAACTATTCAATAATATAGGCATTTTGTTTCCATTTTAAATACTATTTGACTGTTGTACAGAAATATTTCACCTGTCATGGAGTCCCGAGTCATTTCAAGTATCAAGTTGATATGTGAATATCCCCTCAAAGTATTTTTGTTAAAAGATATTTTTATTGTATAGTTGTGTTGACACGTTTCTTTTTGTTAATAAGGAGCTGAAATGTCTCTGATCAAGCCGAGAATAGTATGTATTGCAATCAACTACAGTCAGCATTGCTAATCTACAGTAAATAATATTTATGTTGAATTCCCAATGAGTTGCATTCAATTGAGTTGCATACAGACACTTGTTGTCTATGATATAAAGCCATTGTACGACTGGAGCTTTGAGACTGGGGAAACCTGGCTTTTACTGTAAAACAAAGACAAAGATCACTGAGGATACATTATGGAAAATAACGTTTATTCAATGTACTTCAAAATGAGAATGAAAAATAAAAGCCTTTCTCAACCAAGCATATGGACACTGTGCATGGTATTCTTATCTACAGAATACAGTATACAGAATGCAAACCTTCTACCCACCAACCTAATACCAAACATCGTATGGGAGAGAAAGATATGTCAAACTCCGCCCATCCAATGCAAAGGAGTGTGCTCAAATTCGGTCAAAGAACGGTCACCTAAGGGGGCGTTGTCCCTCCTTCTTCTTCTCTTTTTGTGGTGTTTTCATAAGATGTGCGCTACAGCCATCTACAGCGCTAAGGGGACTATTCTCAACCCCAAGGTCTCCTAACCAAAGGTCTCCTAAAGGGGTGTTCACCCGACATCACATGGATACCGGAAAAGAACGAGCCTGAACTATCTCTCTCTCATATAAGATTCTCTGCTAATACATTTTCACTGTGTGAAAAGGAAGTTACTCTATTCGCACATGTTAATTGGTAGAGACAGATGTCAATCAGCAGAGGCTGATGCTTTGATTGGTGGAGGGACGGTTTGATTGGATGAGGCAGATGCTTTCATTGTGTGTTTTCAGTTCACCTTAGTTCCTTAACTGTCTGCTTGCATGCTCCAGATCAAAAGACATTCTCTGCTTTACCACATCAAACAAACAGTCAAGGAACATAGGCTATTGTATGGGACATAGCTTTTCATGTCTTGTTGGTATTCCCACGTGGCACCTACCGTATTTAGAATTCTGATCAAGCCTGCTTCTGTTGACTGTGACTATAATTTACAAGCCCTAGTGCTGAGACCGTTGCATTCAAAGGTCCAGATGCAGTCAAAAAGGATGATTTTACAGTGAAGTGTTTCATTATCCGTGATATAATCATCGCTCTCCAGGGCTTTGCATTCAACATGTGAATTTTATTTCACGGCTCTATACAAGGTTCAACAAACTGTTCAGACTTTAAAGCGACAATTCTCAGTATGGTAACCAAGATAAATTATTCTACACGTCACCAATGCAACAAAGTGGCATCAATTCTGGTCTCTTAAAGTGTTTATGAAACGAAAACAAAGTAAAGGAATTTGACCATTTCCAGGACAGATTCTGAAAGTTCTAAGCCTTGTGAATAAAATGGGATATTTTCTGGGTGATATTTTGTCCTAAAAGTCATGTTAAAACGTTCCCAAAAAGTGTTTTTTTGGTGACATGCAAATTTTATGCAAATGATATGCGTGACATAGAAGGGGTGAGTTCACCTCATTCCACCTTGTTCAGATCAATGGCGGCTAGTACCAAAACAAAGCGCAGTGTCAAGCAGTGTGTTGCTGGAGGGCCGAACGGTGCCAGCTGCAAAAATGGCTACTTGACAGAAGGAATATCTTTGCACAAGTTCCCTTCTGTGAAGAATGATGGAACTGTGGCCGACAAGGAGAAGGCTAAATCAAGCTAGGGCTCTGTGGATCCAATGCGTGGTTTTGAAGCAAGCTCGTGGTCACTGTTGTGCTCGGCACATTTCCACCCCTTGTGCTTCACCACAAATGTGGAGGTCGCGGGCATGGTTGGACTGAAGAGAATGCTATTGCCTCAAGCAGTTCCAACAATTGACATCGCCGGCGTGCAGACTGAAACTGCCCCTGTAACTGCTCGGCCACGAAGACAGGTGAGTGCACTGCTTTGCTTTAGGCTACTCGTTTTACCTTGTCCATCTGCTTTGTATGTTTTCAGGAAAGGGTAATGCACATTACATGCCAAACCGATGCGAATGCTCTCGGAATATGCACTTTTTGTTGATTGCCATTCAACTGGTCAATAAATTGGTTTTGGGAGGATATCCGCACATCAGCGTGGTGCTCTCAGTCGAGGACAGCCAACTCACAGATTGGGCTACTCAGGACTTTTTCTGAACTGGGAAATAGGGGCGCTCCACCCTCATACCTCCGTGGGTGCACCCTCATACTTTTATTTTTATATATATATATATATATATATATATATATATATATATATATATATATTTGAGCGCCCCTAATAAATTTCTCATTCATGGGGGGGAACACCCCCCTTCACCCCCTGTAACCTGCCATGATGCTCCCTCATGCCAAAAAATCCTAGAAAAAGTCCTGCTACTACTGCTTAGCGAATAAACGGAGATGCACATAGCGTAGGCCTACTTTGAAGCGTTGATTGTTTGTTTTGAGTATTGTGGTGCACGTGTGGCTGACGTTTGGACACACCTCGTCCTCAGAGTCAGGCTGAGGGACACGCGACGCCTGTGACTTTGAGCACAAAAAATAATAATAATGATAAATGCTAAAAATATGCTGAGGACTCAGGCTATATAGGGCGTTTTTCCAACAGTCTAATACCTCCGTTTTTTCTCTAGTTGATCATATTTTTGCATGTACATGCATTTCAATCACACTATATTGCGCAATTGAATCAAAATGCCCCCCATTTGTCAACAAATACACACGCCATGTCATCTTTGGGTCATGGTCAAGCGCCCTTAGCAACCGTAACCATAAACAAAACGAACTGTCAGGCTATGTCAACAATCGTCACTTCGCCTGTCAGACATGTCACTTTCTGCAGATGTATCAGTGCCTCTGAAATAGATTTCTGCTGCTGTTTTTTTTTTCTCATGAGGTTGGATGTGTGGTTTTTCGACACGCTGATGTTTGTATCAGAATTTTGGTTCCTTTATAAGATGTGGGTCCATCACATGTGTGTTGTTTTCTCAGATCGCCATACTAGCAAACCAGGGACTCCCCTCTATGATGTCACAGCCCAGCTCATTAGTCACACCAAATTTCACAGAATTCACACTTTGAGTTGCCATTTTCACAAGTTCCTCCAGGATGATTGGGTTCAAAGTCTCATCGATGCTATCAGAAAAAACAAGGCTTTAATGGGAATGACAGTTTGTTTTCGTTTCATAAACACTTTAAATGTGTGTGACTTTGTAAAATGTCTCCATTGAACTCCACTCATTCTGAAGTCCCAATGGTCGGTCAATGCAGCTCCTCATGACCTCCTTTATCAATTATCTGTTTTAAGTGTATCTGATCGTCACAATCCCGAAAGGGCCATGACTTTGCTCCAACTTGAAGGGAACCATTCTGAAGTCATAGACTGATAGCAATATATGGTCAGTTAAGTGCAATGTCAATATATGGTCTGAGACAAGAAAGCCCCGGTACACTGTTCACATTTCCATTACTTGCAATGTTTCAGTCTATTGACCTTCTCCAAGCAAATCCTGGAACTAGCAACATGTGGTGGTCCAACATCTACACCCAGGTCACCTTAGCCCAGCCTACAGAAGAGTCATCATCATCATCTAAGTGAAGTCTGTCTGGATGTGGCGGTGATGATGACCCATGTCTGGATGACACTCTGCCATGCCTCTGCTGAGAGCTGCTGGGCCTGGGCCCCTCCTGCCTCTGCTGAGAGCTGCTGGGCCTGGGCCCCTCCTGCCTCTGCTGGCGATTCAGGGGTTTTGTGTGGTCTTGTCTCCCTGGGTGGGGGTGTTGAGATGAACCAGGTCTTGGGTTCTGAGAGGTCAGCCTGGTTCTCTCCCGACTCTGTTGAGGGATCAGAGGATCAGTGCAGGCTTGTCTCCCTGGGTGGGGGTGGAGAGATGAACCAGGTCTTGGGTTCTGAGAGGTCAGCCTGGCTCTCTCCCGACTCTGTTGAGGGATCAGAGGATCAGTGCAGGCTTGTCTCCCTGGGTGGGGGTGGAGAGATGAACCAGGTCTTGGGTTCTGAGAGGTCAGCCTGGCTCTCTCCCGACTCTGTTGAGGGATCAGAGGATCAGTGCAGGCTTGTCTCCCTGGGTGGGGGTGGAGAGATGAACCAGGTCTTGAGTTCTGGGAGGATGCTTTGGACGCTGGGTGTGACGAGTGTCCCTGGTTTGACCTTGACCTTTGACCTATTTTACTGGCATGAGGGTGTCCTGGTGATGCACTGAAGGTCAGGCTACCTCCTGCTGCACTCTGCAGGTCCACCTCTGTGGAAGAGGTGAGAGCCTCCGCACTGGGAAATATAAACACAAGGACAACATTTTATTTCTCTGGCTCTCTCACTTTCTCTCTATCTCTCACACACACACCTCTCTCTCTCTCTCTCTCTCTCTCTCTCTCTCTCTCTCTCTCTCTCACACACACACACACACACACACACACACACACACACACACACACATACACACACACACACACACGCACGCACACCTCTTTCTTTCCCTATCTCTCTCTCCCTCTCTTTCTCCCTCTCTTCTTTGATGTCTCTGTCCCTCGGTACCTGTCTCTTTTCTAGAGCCCCTAAATAGCGTGCCACATTCTGTACTCTCTCCTCTCTGACTCCCAAAAGCTTCTTGGGTTAGCTAGCTGCACATCCCCTCTTTGCCAGACAAAATCCACTGCTACTTCATTCAAAAATCCTAAAGCCTGAAGCTCTAATCCTCAATTACTAAAACGGGTGACCTCAATAGAGATTACTGTCTCCCATTTTCCGCATTCACGCAAACGCAGTCACTCCAAAAACCAAAACATTAAACAGGGTGCAATTGTTGACAAAACTTGAACTGAAATTCCATAGCATACTGTATATGAACTGTAAAGCAAAGAGTTTGGAGGTCAACAAAGATGGTGTAAAACCTGAGGTGGACAGTGAGAGTGTAGAATACTGTACAACGCACACATTAATACCTAATATTAAAGTAGGTACTAATACGTTATTTCCTGATAATAACACACAGACACACAGACACAGACACAGACACACACACACACACACACACACACACACACACACACACACACACGCACGCACGCACGCACGCACGCACGCACACACACACACACACACACACACACACACACACACACACGCATGCACACACACACACACACACACACAGAGTGAGAGAACTTAGAATAACAATCACTCTACGTATAGTACAATCCACTCAACTCCAAAGTGATGGCATGAACAATACGACAGGAGCATAGGCGTGGCAAATTGTGAGACATTCCAACTTAGAGAATGCTGCTGTGAAACCTACGTACATTGCCTGCTCCCGTTCTTGCTCCTGGTGGTTGTGATTGCGGTCCTGATGCTGCTGTTTCTCGTCTATGGGGTAGAGGTAGAAGAACAGCAGGCCCAGCAGCAACAGGCCGATGGGCACGGGAGCAAACAGGACCTGTAGCGCCGTCACCACCCCCTCACCATGGCTGCACGCACCAGCCTTGTAGCCTGCAAAACTGCAGGGCAAAAACACAAACACAGCAGAGGAGCAGAGGGAATGAGAGAGGGGGCGTGAAGTGCCTGTGACTCACACATTAAAGAAAGAGACTCCAGGAGGGGAGAGAGGGAGAGAGAGAGAGGGAGAGAGAGATAGAGAGAGAGAGAGAGAGAGAGAGAGAGAGAGAGAGAGAGAGAGAGAGAGAGAGAGAGAGAATGCAATCATGTGTACAGTAAATGTAATAATATACAACAACAAACATCAGTGTGTGTGAAACAGAGGGCTGTGACTCACACATTAACAAAAGAGCCTCAGGGAGGAGAGAGAGAGAGAGAGAGAGAGAGAGAGAGAGAGAGAGAGAGAGAGAGAGAGAGAGAGAGAGAGAGAGAGAGAGGGAGAGAGAGAGAGATAATGCAATCATGCATACAGTATATGCAATATTTATTTTGTATGACACCAAACATCGGTGTGAAACAGAGGGATGCCATTCAAGGTCAGAAGCTACTTTGAGCTATAAAAACATTTATGTGAGGGGTTTGTGAAGTGTGAATGACTCAGCAGGAAAGAGGGAGAGAGAGAGGGAGAGAGAGATAGAGAGGGGAGAGAGCACGGGTGGTGGAGAAGGGCAGAGGAAAAGAGAGCAAGAAAGTGGGAAAGACATAAAGAGTGGAAAAAACAAAGTCACACATACAACCCTAGAATATAAATTTTAAAGTACAAGAACAATACCTTAGTAATGTATCAGAGCGAAACAGAGGAATGCTATTCAAGGTTACTCGGAGCTGTGA
>NC_085866.1:25328300-25430800 GCF_034702125.1 Engraulis encrasicolus | reverse complement strand
ATGGAGCAGAATGTGCGGCATTCTTTTCATTTTCTTTAACATTTGTACGCTCAGGAAGCCAGCACCTCAAGAAAGACTTTATTGGTGTGCGATACCTCCTTTTTTCTATTGTAAGGTACCAAGCAATGCTGCTGTGTGGGCTGGCTGTTTCCCCTTATGGTGATATACAGTACAGCAGTAGGTCTTAACCTTTTTTTCGTCACGCACCCCTTACCTGTGACCAAGAGAAGCTGCGCACCCCCAACCCAAACTTCTACACTTCTATATGCCCTAAAGAAATGATTTAAGTGATTTATCACAATGATTTTTACTTGAGACAATCATCAATACCTTAATGACTTGATATGGTGACCAAAACCGTTTAAATTTGGTTTGGAATTGGCCTAATTATAATGTTTGCTAAGAGAATTTTGGACACAACCTCAACACAAACACAATTCCGCGCACCCCCTGAAATCTCTGGCGCACCCCTAGGGGGTGCCCGCACCCCAGGTTAAGAACCACTGCAGTACAGGGCATCATGATAAGAGCTGCAGAGCAAATGTCTGGGCTGCAGGTGAGCGAGGGGGGTGGGGGGAGGGGGAGACAAGGGTTGAGTGAGTGTGTGTGTGTGTGTGTGTGTGTGTGTGTGTGTGTGTGTGTGTGTGTGTGTGTGTGTGTGTGTGTGTGTGTGTGTGTGTGTGTGTGTGTGTGTGTGTGTGTGTGTGTGTGTGTGTGTGTGTGACAGAGAGAGAGTGTTGTAAAGGGAAATATGTGTGTCAGGGGAGAAGGGGATGAGTAATACGTGTGTGTGTGTGTGTGTGTGTGTGTGTGTGTGTGTGTGTGTGTGTGTGTGTGTGTGTGTGTGTGTGTGTGTGTGTGTGTGTTTGTGTGTGTGTGCAAGAGAGAGAGAGGGGGGAGTGTGTTGTACAGGGAAATAAGGGTCAAGGGAGTGGGCGATGAGTAATAAGTGTGTGTGTGTGTGTGTGTGTGTGTGTGTGTGTGTGTGTGTGTGTGTGTGTGTGTGTGTGTGTGTGTGTGTGTGTGTGTGTGTGTGTGTGTGTGTGTGAGCACGCGTGTGCGTGTATTGTATGTGTGTGTGTCTGTGTGTGTGTGTGTGTGTGTGTGTGTATGTGTGTGTTGTAGAGGGAAATAAGTGTTTCTGGGAAGTGTTTAGTGTGTGTGTGGAAGAATTGTATTAGTGGTAGAGAAGGTTTGTGTGTCCGTGTCTGTGTGTGTGTGTGTGTGTGTGTGTGTGTGCGTGGAGAGGGAGAGGGCGTCCCACCAGTAGCACCAGGATGATGTATTGAAACTGGGCCCCGAGTCCTGACGCATGCGTGCAGTACAGAGCAAAGTTGCCCAACGACATCTGGACACAGACACAAGAAAATAAGAAACAGAAATGAACATGCAAATAGGACGAAAACACAAATGATACAACTGTAAATCACCGCGCTGTATGCAGGATTCTGCAGCCTATAGAATTAGGCCCACTAAATATGAGCCTCTTACTACAGATGGGGTCGCCGGCAGGCCTATTCACTTTTCGCTGAAAATACTCAACTACATCATAACAACATTGCTATGACATTATCAAGCGCCTGAAGTAACAGACAAAGACATAGCCATTGCAATTTTGGTTGACAGTAAGGTTATAACATAGGCTCTGCGCAAAGGGGTTAAATAGAAATCATGCATGAGAGAGACACACACAAATACTGTAGCCAGACTATGGAGGGAAACGCGAGGGGCAATCTTCCGAACGTCCATGTTGAGAAGTAGAGTCAAACAATTGTGGAAAAATGTAATGATAGCCCTGTTGACTACTAGATGATACCGCCACTATTGTGCAAAGTGCTCTGGTTGTCCTGAAGCAAGCATGTGCACTCGGTCTCACACGGTTGTATCATGAATAATTTAATGCACACAGCAAGCATGTCCTCAGCCTAATACTGTATAGTGCAAAACATGCTTTTTTTTCCGGAGACAAAAAACTTTATGTAGTCATCAGGGCTTGCGTTGTTGGGGGATGGGGGGGATATGCCATCCCCCCTACAATGAAAATGGTCTAAAATCATCCGCCTCTGAAACAGGCATTCCTGCACTTTTAACAACTACATTTTCAACATTTTTGAAATTTTGGGGAAAACCCCCAAACCCCCTAACCCCCAATAATCACAATTCATCTCTGACCATCCCCCCTGCTTTGATTTTACAACTCGACCACTGGTAGTCATTTGAGAGCCCCCTTGTGGTAACTGTTGAACACCTTACTGAGGTTCTTTAAAACTGGTCCACAGGAACAGCTTTGCCAGCCTTTGTCAATCATACATTTGGATCACATGTATATTTAACAGCACACTTGACTGAGTTTCAATTATTAAAACAGTGGCGCTGCTGAACTATTATTCATGTGTGTTTCAGGAAAACGTTTATGTTTATGTTTATTATAAACTGCATCAATCATTTATATTTGACTGCATGCCTATCGAGTTGAGCATAGCCACATATGGTTACAGCCACATACGCCCACACGCATGCTGACATACTCTTGTACACATATACAACAAACAGGGCCAGATTAAGATGGTCCGGGGCCCCTATGCAGCAAATTGTGGTGGACCCCCAACAAGGCAAATTACATGACAGTTACATAGACAGTGTCATAAGTACAAGCTAGGAATCAAGGATAACATGCAAAAAGTCTGCTGATGACTACAGTACTAACAAGATTTTAAAACTGACATGACAGATGATTTTTTTCAAGATCACATCTTTTGGCCAGTCAGGGCCCCGTGGCAGGTGGGAGGCCCTCGGCTGCAGCCGTATCTAACCTGTGCGTTAATATGGCCCTGCATACAAACACACATCAAGGAATGCCTGACCTGAAAGGCAAGAGAGGAGAAGAGAAAGCCGAGGACCAGTCGTATGTAGGGGGTGTGGCGCACAACCATCTTCAGACTGGACAAATATGGCTGATGCTTCTCTTCCTCAGTGTGGACGGGAACTACATGAAACAAAAAATTAAATACTCTACAACCTCTCTGTAACCTTCTACAGTGCCATGTAAGCATTTGTTAGTGCTTAGATAAGCGGTATAGAAAACCTATGTATCATCATTATTACTATCTTACTATTACTATCATTCTAAAGAGACACTACATATACTAAGTTTTCCAATCTGGTAAAACTGTTTCCAGAATTCATTTGACTATTTATTAACTTGAGTCAGGCTGAAAGACATGTCTCATTCCCATTATCGTAAATAATTAACTAAAGCATCCTATCTTCCCATATAAAAATAGAAATATATGAAATTAAGATAGCGAAAGGATTCATATACAGTGAGTCCAATATGTATTTGATCCCTTGCTGATTTTGTTGGTTTGCCTACTAACAAAGACATGATCAGTCAATAAATGTTATGATAATATGTATTCTAATATGGAGAGACAGAATATCAAAAAGAAAATCCAGAAATTAACTGAAGAGAATATATATTAATTTATTTCCATTTCATCGAGCAAAATAAGTATTTGATCCCCTGCCAACTGATTACAGTTCCGGGACCACAGACCAGATGGGCACTTCCGATCAACTTGTCATCTGAATTAAAGACACCTGTACATACTAACATGCTTAAAAGACACATTGAATCAGCAGAATCAGTCCATAGTATGAGTGAATCAGTCACACTCCAACCTCACCAGCATGGGAAAGACCAAAGAGTGGTCAAATGATATCAGGGACACGATTTTAGACCTAAACAAAGATTAAATGGGCTGCAAAACCACAAGAAAGAGACTGGGTATTAATGACCCAGCTGTTGATGCATTTCTTCCAAAATGTGAGGAATACAAAATGACTATCCATCAGCCTGTCTGGGGTTCTATACAAGATTTGACCTTTTGTAGGGATTTGATAATCATGAGAACAGAAATAAATCACCCTAGAGCTATACGGGATGAACTAGGCAATGATATCAAAGCTACTGGGACCAAAATCACTGAGAAAACTACTGGTAGCACTTAATGCCACAGAGGTTTAAAATCCTGTAGTGCACACATGGTACCTCTACTTCAGAAGGAACCTGCGCAGTCCCACTTGAGGTTTGCCAACGGACATCAGACTGGTTTAGGATATGATAAGGAGGTGCTGTAGTCAGATGAAACCAAAATCAAGCTGTTTGGCCTTATCACAATTCAATGTGTTTTGAGAAAGAGTACTGCTGTCTATGATCCCAAGAACACCCTCCTCACCATCATGCATGAGAGTGGTATCATTATGGTTTGAGGGTGTTTGTCTGGCCAAGGCACAGGACAACTTCACATCGTCAATGAATGGATGGAGGGAGACATGTAATGTGCAGTCCTGAGTGCAAACGTCCTTCCCTCCACCACTACACTGATGGGTGGGCCATTGTTGGATCTCCCAACATGACAATAATACACAACATACAGTCAAAGCAACGAAGGAGTGGCTCAATAAGAAGCATATTAAAGTCGTGAAGTGGCCTAGACAGTCTCCAAATATTAACCCTATAGTAATTCTATGGAGAGAACTGAACCTCCCATTTGCCAAGCTACAGCCACAAACTATTAATGTTTTAGAGATAATGTGCAAAGAGAAATGGGCAAAAATAGTTTCTACTATATGCACAAACATTGTCATTAACTAAAAGAAGCATCTAACCTCAGTGCTAGAAAACTAGGGCTTTGCCACAAAGCACTTTATCTTCTTTAGCTAGAGGGGTCAAATACTTCTTAGCCTAAATGAAATACAAATAAATTAAAATATATTATTTTAAGTTATTTTCTGGAATTTCTTTTTGATATTCTGTCTCTCCATGTTTGAATACATATTATCATAAATTTATAGACTGATCATGTCTTTATTAGTGGGCAAACGGGCAAAATCAGCAAGGGATCAAATACATATTGGACTCACTGTATACTGTATGTACTATACAAGAAAACCTCCGTATACCCTATTCACTTCTCATACCATAATCATAGATGTAATAATTGAATGGCAAAGAGCCAATATAGCCAAGTTTCATATTGTGTTTCCATGTGTGTTGGTCTGTGTCCACCATCTGTGTTGCCGAGGTGACTCACCGTGCTGTTCCCTCACTCCCAGGAAGAGAGTCAAGCTGCACAGGAAGTAGATTCCTCCCAGAACCAGCGCAGAGGTCATGAAGGCCTTCTTCTAATTAACAAACATACATACAACACATACCACTTGTATACACAGCAAAAAAAATTAACACCTTTCAGAGTGTGTTTTGTTCCCAGAGTGCTCTCTAAGTCTTAACAATGCATTTTTACAGTGAATTTACAAGCAAACATAAAAGCAACACATACAAATGTACGCATGCACACACACAAAGGCTACTGGCAACTGCCTTTTTAGGCATTCTTTAGATATTCAACATGCATGGATTCACACTGACAATAGAAGACAAGAAAATTACAGGTACAGCCTTTCAATCACACACACGTACACATGCACGCATGCATACACACACACACACACACATACGTACACACACACACACGCGCAGGCACGCATGCACTCATGCACGCACACAACCATGTGCACACACACACACACACACGCGCACACGCACACACACACACGCACGCACACACACACACACACACACACACACACACACACACACACACACACACACACACACACACACACACACACACACACACACACACACACACACACACACACACACACACACACACACACACACTAAAGCCTGCTAATCACAGGGAAACTAGATACCCCTGAGACAGCCTTTCAAGGTTATTTGCTGAAATATGCAGTCAGGCGACTACTTCTCCACAGAAAAGGAACAACTCAAAGACAAGAGACACACACTCCACAGGTGTAAAACAAAATAGGCTGTGAAACGAAAAGATGTAAGACACAACCCCTACCTTATTATGAATTTGTTGTTACCAGAACGTCAATAACCGAGTTGTAATAACTAGACTCTGCGTTATGTGGTAGAAGTATAGTACAAGTATGGTAGTGAAGTGTTTACATCAAGAGTAAAGCGTTCCTTTGGCAAAATGATTAAGGTCACGGTGGTGGTAAAAAGCAAAGTCATATTCTAGAGGATGTCGAAGAGTAGCCTGCTGCCATGACAAGGGGCAATAACTAAGTATTGATTTTATTTAGTTTTTAAAGCAATCAACAGCTTGAGTGATGCAGTTTCTCTGCAGGCAAGGATGTGAGGTTTCAAATCAATGTTTGCCCAAATAACAACAACAACAAAAAACAATCAGATAAAATATATATATATATACATATATATATCAATGCGTATATGTGTGTTCACCGTGTTGGGTAGCGGTGGGTGTAGGGGTGGCGGGGTGCTGTGGGCATCCCCCATGGTGGTGTGCTCCTCACTGAGGCAGGCGTGGTCCCTCTCCGCATGGAACACCTTCAGCACCTGGCCCTGCACCACAGAGCTCAGCAGCATGGACACCATCTCCACACACATCCCTAGGAGAGGATTTACACACACGCACGCACGCACGCACGCACGCACGCGCACGCACGCACGCACGCACATGCACACACACACACACACACACACACACACACACACACACACACACACACACACACACACACGCACACGCACACGCACACGCACACACACACACACACACACATAGACCAAGGAAGACAAAAAGTGAAAAAGAGAAAAGGAGAAACCGAAAAAAGAGGATGGATATGGCAAGAGAGAAAGATGGCAAGAGATCAGAGCGATGCAGAAAAACAGCATTATAGAGTAGAGGAGGGATGGCCTACATTTCCTACGGATGTGGAATTCGGCAGGTAGAAGAGGATGTAAAATAGGTAGGCCTAAAAGGCCCAAGCAAGTCAGTGATGATGAAATTGCAGAGTAAACGCACTGTGAAACTCAGAGTGAAAGTCAAAACTCCACTCCGTGGAATCCCCCCGAGATCACTGTATCACTGTCAGCAGTGCAACAGTCGAGCAGTGTAAGGCTTTCACCCACCAATAGTTTCTGCTGAAATATTAATGAGTTAGAGAGGCATACTTGATGCTGAGTGAAGTGTAACAGGAGGAGGCTGGCGGGAATGCTTTTTTCTTAAAAAACAAAAAAACAATAACAAAACCCAGCTGTGCCTCGATCTCATCTCAATCTGGCCTCTTCTTTTGTAAACCGGATTGTATGTGGCTTGTTCTAAACACAGGCGCAGACATTGTCCGAAATGCTTTGAATTTAGACAACTTGAATCACATGGGGAGGTGCTTCAAGACACTGTATCCTCAGTGAAGTGAAAGTGAAAACCCAACTGGGAAACTCCAACTCCCATTGTCATTGTGTATACACAACGAAATTGCATTTATGCCTCACCCGTGCAAGGGGGTAGCCCCCAAAGGCGCCCCAAGGGAGCAGTGCGGCGGGACGGTACCACGCTCAGGGTATATCAGTCATGGAGGAGGATGGGGGAGAGCCCTGGTTAATTACTCCCCCAACCAACCTGGCGGGTCGGGAGTCGAACCGGCAACCTTTGGGATACAAGTCTGACGCCCTAACCGCTTACCCATGACTGCACAGGTGTACTGCTCAGGTGTATTAAGTAAAAGCAGATACACCTACACATATGAGATCTTACAGTGTATCTAAATTAGGAACCGTGGAATAACTACCGTATAACTACTGAACAACTATGTAATAGCTAGCGTGTTGTATGTATTGTAATTACACCAATGAGAGTACTTCCATTTCTACTTTATATACTTCTGTGCATACTGAAGGTACATTGCAGGTGATCAGCTCAGCCAGTGGTTCTTAACCTTTTTTTTCTTAAAGCACTCCTTACCTGTGTCGAAGACAAACCGCGCACTCCCAACCCAAACTTCTACACATGCATGCGCAATAAAAATGATTTAAGTGATGAATTACAATGATTCTTGCTTGAGACAGTAATCAATACCTTAATGACTTTAAATGGTGAGCAAAACATGCTTTAATTTGGTCTAATTATTATGTTTGCAAGCAAAGTTTTGGTCACAACCTCAACACAAACAAAATTCTGTGCACCCCCTGGAATCTCTCTCTTTAAGAACCACTGAGCTAAGACACATTAGAACACTGCTGGGAATGAAAATACAAACAATACTAACGTGACAGTCTCGTATCGTGAACTGACTAGTAGTGCATACTGTAGTAGTGTACAGTGTACAGACCAATTCTGCGTCTCAGATGGTGCACTTGTGCACTTCGGGCACTATGCTTTAGTGCGTAATGAATACGCTATACACACTAAAACATGAACACTGAAGTGCACCAGTGCACCATTTGAGATCCAGCAAGTGTCTTACGGTAGGCTGTGGCAGAGTCTCTGTCTCGCTGGTGTCCACCCAGGAACATGCTGAGGGAGGTGTAGGGCACATGGTAGCACTGTGGGACAATGGGACAAGAGACAATTATTGTAAAAAAAAATAGTAAATACAGTAGATCAGGTTATTAGTCAGGGATCAGCACATCAGCCATGAATACATTACATTACATTGCATTTGGCAGACGCTTTATAACCAAAGCGACTTTCAAAAGAGGACATAATCAAGCCAACATCACAAGGAAATACAAAGTGCACAGGAGATATACAGAACAACAAGTGAATACATATGAGGAATCCCCAGAATTGCTGAGCCTGGTGTAGGGGACCCCCAGTGATGAGTGAAGCATAGATGATGGGAGGCACACACTGAATGGGAGAAGCATGATAGGCAGATGTGTCAGTTTAGACTACGAGTATCTGACGCCAAGGGTGCACTTCTCGAAGGGGAAAAGCAATGTGATGAATTGACATCATTAGGATTGTGGGTGGTGGGTGTGCTCCGACTGGCACGTCGTCAACAAGCAAGGAAGGGGGATGAATGCCTCAGTAGCACTCACAGTTGAGGACAGTAGAATCAGGACAAGACCGAGGGATGACCAGACTATACAACCTACTGTCAGGGGCGGATCTAGCCATGCTGGGGCCCTAGGTGAAATATAAATATGGGGCCCTCAAAAGTCATTATATATGCAGACATAAAATGTTGTGTTTTGGTGCTATTTTACTTTGTCTCATTTACATCTTTGATTACTTTACAGAAGTGACATCTTTAGATCAAGGCCACTTTTTTGTGTTTTTACCATGACGGGTTTGACAGTTGGGGCCCCTATGGAGGTCAGATGTGATCGGGGCCCAAGGCAATTGCCTAAGTTTGCCTGCGGGAAAGTCCGCTTCTGCCTACTGTTCATTCATTCAGAGTTCTTTTACATAGGCCTACCATTTTATAGAATGATGGGTAACACTTTATTTTAGGGATACATCTACAAGCACTAATACATACAATGTTACACAGTTGCCGCTATCCAAAAATATACGATAGCATAATTAAATAGTATTTGAAATAGTGATATTATCACGTTTTCAGTGAAGTGATCAGTGAAGTGGACGGAATTTGGCGACCTTACTTTAGGTCCTTACTAAGGTTAAATTGGTAATAAATCCCTTATTGTGCATGAACAAGACATTTGCGAATACATGCATTGATTTTGCTTTGTACATGCCTTACAAGTTACTTATACAGGAACATTGCATGCAGTAGTGCTAATAGATGTATCCCTAAAATAAAGTGTTACCGAATGATGTAATGGAACTCACACTCATGAAGGTCTCGAACATGAAGCTGGTGAGCAGGTACCAGGGCACGCTGAGGGTCAGGGAAGGGGAGCCACTGGGGACCAGCCACAGCAGCACATAGGACAGGATACCCAGAGGGGTGGACACCACCATCCTACAGTACAGCACTGTTCATTACATTACATCACATTACATTACATATTAAAAGGTATTGGTTACAGTCCCTGGAGCAGTGTGTGGATAGGTGCCACAGCAGGACATATGACAGGATACCCAGAGGGGTGGACACCACCATCCTACAGTACAGTACAGTTCATTACATTACATATTAAGGGGTATTGGTTACAGTCCCTGGAGCAGTGTGTGTATAGGTGCCGCAGCAGCACATATGACAGGATACCCAGAGGGGTGGACATCACCATCCTGCAGTACAATTCATTACATCACATCATATTACACTTAGCTGACACTCTTATCCCAAGCGACATACAGATATCAAAGGGTATTGGTTTCAGTCCCTGGAGCAGTGTGTGTATAGGTGCCACAGCAGGGCATAGGACAAGACGCCCAGAGGAGTCATTACATTGCAGTACATTACACTTAGATGACGCTTTTATACAAAGCGACATAAAGGATATGAAAGGATATTGGTTTCAGTCCCTGGAACAGTGTGTGCATGCATAGGTGCCTTGCTCAAGGGCACTTCAACCATGGAGGGAGAAAGGGATTGGTAAGGCTGGAAATTGAATCTCCACCCCTGTCATCTATAGGCCAACGCCCTAACCATTACACCACGGCTACTGCATTTTTACCACGGCTACCCCATTACACCATGGCTGCCCCAGTGGAGTCCAAAGTGCATTTCACAAAAGAAGCGCTCTCTACACAGTGTTTATTCTTGTGTGCGGAGCCTCTGGTACAAGCTTATTGTCACCAAAATGGTAAGGACCAAGTCTCTCTGTAATGTCTAGAGATGCACCGGTTCCGGATCCGGAAAAGGCAGGATAATAGGGTTTTCACAGGATCTGGATCCGGCAGGATCTTAAGCAGTGGATCCGGTATCCGGCAGTTACCTAAAAATCAGGATCTGGTGCATCTCTAGTTTTTACGTAACCTAGGCTTTTCAGTCAGTCTTTCAAAACCCCAATCACTGCATGGAGTGAGAGCCCTTTGGAAGTGGCCGTTGCAGGCAGTTTGTCAGTAAGCCGATGAGTCTAAAAAATAGTTTGAGCCAACGTGATAAAAAGGGCCCACGTGTGCGAGTAGACTATGTGTTTCAACCCTTTCGTAGGATCCGGTATCCGGTTCCGTATCCGGCAGGATCTTAAGCAGTGGATCCGGTATCCGGCAGGATCCTAAAAATCAGGATCCGGTGCATCTCTAGTAATGTCTTAGTAATGTTGTTATAACATAGTTTAAAAAATGAATCTTAGATAGAGAGAAATGAAATAAATAGAATAAATGAAGGAAATGAATGACATTGATGCTGCCAATCTACCAAATCACGCAGCCCTCCCTACCCACCATGGGAGCAGCTTGCCAATGCGGGTGTGGGGGGTCCTGCTCACCAGGTACCCCACCAGGGGGTCAGTGACAGCATCCCACGCCCGACTCAGGAACAGGATCAGAGACACAAAGAAGGCCTCCATCTGTGTGGGAAAGGAGAATTAATTAATTTAAAAGGGAACAGGAAAGAAATCATTAAAAAGATAAAATTATACAATACAAAAAAGACATACTTACTGTAGGTACATGCACAATGCGCACCCACGCAGCCACTCACCCACCCACCCACACACACACACATACATACACACACACACACACATACGGACACACACACAGACCTCCAATGAGTAAGCAGTATGGTCTACTTACCCTCACCACATCGAGCAGGAAGATCTGTAGGCAGAAGCCGATGGCCACGTTAGTCATCTGATAGGGGACGCCTCCCACTGCATAGCACAGCTTCCTCACCAGAGGAACACCCTGGTGTAGTGAGAGGGGGTCAGAAACTGGTGTTAGTTATGAAAGCAAGGTGCAGGGCAAGGCACAATGGTTAACTGATGCTGGGTGCAAGTAGTGTGTAGGCCACAGTACTACAGGGCTTTGATCTGATAGGCCAGGGGTTTTGCTTTCAACTGGTTCTGACCCAGGTACTACTACCATTCAGACTAAGCAGTGGTCTGTGGCCCACTGTGTTTGTGTACGTGTGCGTTCGGGGTAGGGGGAGTCCCTCTGCCACCTTAGCCATCACATTAGAAGAGTTAGACCCGGGTAGGGATGCAAATTATCGATTAATTCATTAATCATTAGTTGATAGCCTTATCAATCGACTTACGATTAATTGATAAGCGGCGTTTTTCCCCCGAAATCTCAATGTTTCTCGAAAAAAAACTACTAAATCTAAAAATTTTAATTAAAAATTGAGATAAAATACCACATTTAAATTAGTTCTATTTCAATTCTTTAATCCAAAGGTGTTTTAAATATTCCCACTATTCACACCCCTCTTCACACACACTCTTCACATGCCCATTTCACCTGGGTCTCTTGTAGGTTGCATTGTCGATTAATTGCGATTCATGTTTTTTAATTGATTAACGCATTGATTTGCATCCCTAGACCCGGGGCATCACTGTATTGGGAAGGATTTAAGTCCTCCACACTCAATTCGTAGAGCCTCTGGGACGGTTAACATATTTGAGCAGGTTGTTGCCTATTCAGCAGTCTCTGGTCACTTCATTGGACAATGAGTGTGGGCTTCAGGATATGAAAAGGTACCTAGGTGTGTGGTGTATGAGAGGTGAACACTAACCATACAAACGAGGAGCCCCCCACTACTTCCCCAATCCAGTTTAACGGGTGAGGTGCCCCCACCCACAGATCAATATCTAATAAGTAGCAAACTATCATATAATAATAATACACTAATATACACATAATATAACAATAATTGAAAGAAAGCCCAATTGGGAAACTCCAACTCCCATTGTCATTGTGACACAGCACTCCACAGCACACAACAAAATTGCATTTATGCTTCACCCATGCAAGGGGGCAGCCCTCAATGGCGCCCCAAGAGAGCAGGGCAGCGGGACGGTACCATGCTCAGGGTACCTCAGTCATGGAGGAGGATGGGGGAGAGCACTGGCTGATTACTCCCCCCACCAACCTGGCAGGTTGGGAGTCGAACCAGCAACCTTTGGGCTACTAGTCTGACGGCCTAACCGCTTACCCATGACTGCCCATAATAATAGTTTAAAAGAAAATAGCAAATCCCGGACCACCAACAACACTGCCACAGACAACCAGTGGGCTGCGGAGCCCTGGTTGACAACCCCTGTGGTACGGGATGCCTCCACTGTACACCACAGATTTCACACCAGACCCGGACACTAGCACAGGACATAGTATGTCCAAAGAAGCCACACATGTCCAAAGAAACTAACACTGATGGTTAATTACAATGTTTTTTCACAATCTGTGAGGTAAAACCCTTTCCAAAACGCTTTTGGAATAGTTTGATTACCCTGTTGTTTGTGGTTTTTTGAGTTATGGTAGATGGTGCTCGCCTTTACAGTACACACCACCACATCCGAAACACTCACAATGGCCTAAGGGCCGAAACATACCAAGGCGGAACGGAACGGTCGCAGGACGGACGCGGTCTTTCTGCTTAGTTTTGGCCGGCGTGCTTTTCTCTGCCTTGCACACTGACAGCGTCGGCGTGCACGGCCAGTCCTATTCAAAACCCTCCCCACAGCCAAAGCTAGCATGCTATGTTGCCATTCATTTGAATGAGACACCGCCGGTCGCCGGCGTGAAAAATACGCTTGAGTTCTATTTTCCAAATGCAGCGCGGCGCGGAGCCGGCTCCCGCGCCGCTGACGCCCGACTACCGCCGGTTGGTGTGTAAGGACAGATAGGTTTCAATGTATTTTCACCGACGCCGGTAAAAAACGTGGCTGTTCCGCGACGCTTTACCGCCTTGGTGTGTAAGACCCCTTACAGGGAAGAAAATACCAGTGTAGAATCAATGCAATGAACAAGTGCATCTGTGTCGCCAAACATTAGCCAAAGAAACGTAATTTAACCCATTAGCGTCACCAAAACTGTAATGGCTGTGTCTTAATCTGTTACTTAAGGCTCTTAGTGATGCCATACCAATGTTGCTACGATGTAGTAGGGTATTTTCAGCAAATAGTAAATAAGCCTACCGGTGTCCCCATCTGCATTAAGAGGCTACACATTGCACTGATTTATTAAAGAGTAATATGCAATGATTAATACACAGTACACACTAAACTCTGCATTATTAATTCAACACTTAGAGTAGGACAAAATGACAGCAATTGTTGAATTAACACTGCCAAATGCACTTTGTAGTTTGTAGTAGTAAATGACTACAGTATGAGCAGTACTCACTGCGGTGTTGGAGTTGTCAGTGCTGCTGTCCCCATTTGCTCCACTTTGTCCCCTTCTGCAGTCCTGACTGGAAAGTGAGGTGCACAACGCCACAAGCCTCCCCAAGGACGACAGACTCTGGCTCATCCTGGAGTGTTTCTGGCACCAGAAGATATTTGGTATAGCCTACCTGAGCAGGTCTTACACAGTTTCGCCTCTCTACAGGGCTTGGGGATTAGGGAGAGAAGAATGGCTGAAAAGACTTACACACCCACACACACAGGAACCCATGCACGCACGCACGCAGCCACGCACACACACAGACACAGACACAGACACACACACAGACACACACACACACACACACACACACACACACACACACACACACACACACACACACACACACAGGGCCGCTGACAGGTTTGCCCTGCCCTGAGTCAAAGTCCTCTGAAAGGGCCTTCCACCTAATACTTATAATGTAATGGGAACCCCATGCAAGGGGGCAGCCCCCAATGCCGCCCCAAGGGAGCAGTGCGGCCAGAAATTTTGGATATCACACTGCATATCCGTGAAGATTCTCAGTCACTCTCACCCAGGTCAGAGTAGATAGTGGAAGGAGTCAAATATAAAGCATGTGGACTTCCTCATTAGCCTGACAGGCCAGCCCATTCATTTTTAATTACTTCCTCACGGCACCAGATTCTTTTGACCTAATGATGGAAGGGATCCAGGAACTACTGTACCAGTAGGCTACATCCAGATAGTCTGCTTCCTGAAAGAGACTGCAGGTGGAGCTATAGCCTGGCTACTCCCAAGCAACCCTCAACCTCTTCCAGTCATGCCCTCAACGCATGCCAAAATAAACTGTCGTCCTCACCCGCGTGCAGCTGCGTCACCTGTCAATTACTGTATGTGTGAATTGAGAAAGGATCCAGGATCCAGCAGGATACACGGAGATATATTTTAATGGTGAGGAGCAGTTTTTATTTTCTTAGAAGACATTTCGAGTAGTCTCATCAAAACAAGCTAATTTAATTTATTGTAGTCTATAAGCTCTTTGAAGTAGCCTACCGTAGTCTAATCATAAACGAAATCCATCGATATCAGACATAGCCCACTGTTGTTAAATAGGTAGGCCTAATGGTTCAGGGGATCAGGATGTTTAATAGCCCATCAGTAAAAATGCGCCATGGTGTGTGTTCAATTTCATTGTGATCATTTATCATTTATTTAGGCTATTATTTACTTATTAACAGAAATCTTTAGTAAGATGTGGCTGTCTGGTAAGAGTAGGATGCTACTTGCAGCAGCAGGGAATAGAGCAAAACATGTTGGGCTGTTTGTTGTACCATTTCAGTCTCATTGAACTTTGAGCGGAATTGTGTCGCAAATGTCCATAGCTTGTTATAGCAAGTGTTTCGTTCAGACAGTCTCCCGCCCTTCAGTCTCCCACCCAAATATAGCATGTCCATTCCCGTTCTGACCCTGCGCGCTGTTCCAAGTCAGTTTAGTTTCGTTTCTCTGTCACAGAAACCATAAACTGCGCGGCGCGCTCAACCATGGCTGAGGAACTGTCTTCCCTGGAGAATGAACTGAAGTGCAGCGTCTGCTTGGAGGTTTTTAAACATCCTGTGACGCTTCCCTGTGGCCACAACTTCTGCCAAACCTGCTTGGATGACACCTGGTCTGACGTCCTCATCCTATTTTGCCCTCAATGCAGGCATCTTTACCCCACCAAACCTGAGCTGAGGAAAAACACTCTCCTAACGGCCGTTGTTGAGTCCTTCAGCAGATCATCCACATCGAAATCGGACCGCACCAAAGATCTAGAACTAAACCTGTGTGCAGCGGACACTGAACTTGTCAAATGTGACACATGTCTGGTGGCCAAGGCGATATACACCTGCCTTACCTGCATGGCGTCTTACTGCGAGGAGCATGTTCAACCACACCACAGGAGCCCTGTTTTTAGAGCGCATCAGCTAGTCGAGCCTATTCGAGACATACAAAAACAGATTTGCCAAGACCATGTCAAGTTCATGGAATTCTTCTGCCAGAACCACAACTACACATTTTGCAGCAGCTGTCTGCAGTGCCATCGGGAATGCCAGTACACCACACTTCCGGAAGGACGGACAATAAAAGAGGTCAGTGGCGTGCACAGATATTTTGTGGGGCAGGTGCTGGACCGGGGTTTGGGGGCATGTGGAACTTCTGAATGCCTTACTAGACTATGTAAGGATCAGGCTATATTGAGGTATTATTATCACACACTTTTGTGATCATGTCAATCTTCAAGCTTTTAGGTGACCATTGTGAAAAAAGGGCAAAGGGACAGGTGGTTTGGCACCACTTCGTCCCTGTCTTTGCACGCCTATGAAGAACGTCAGACATCTTTAAATAATTGTATATAAGTGGGCCTAATTGCAGCATATAGCTGCAACTATAAATGAGAAAATATCTAGAATTACATCATGGATGGCTACATTTGAGCGCAAGATAGTGAAGGGGTTTTAACGTTAAAATGGTGTCTGTTCATTTTCAGTCTAACATGAAGGGCATGCTGAGTGTCTTGGAGCCCCAAATTGACAAGGCCAACGCTGCCATTGCCCGAGTGGAGAAACAACAGCTACAACTGCAGGTATGGCCCACATCACACATATTAAGTTGCTAGATATAAGAAAATATAATATAATATGATATAATATAATACAGTATAATATAATACAATATAATATAATAGCCTAATATAATATAGCCTAATATAATATAATAAAATATAATATAATATAATATAATATAATATAATATAATAAGAGCCTAATTTTCCAATTATTTAGTGCAATTCAAGACGTGCAAGTGTTATTACTGGTAAATTAAGTTCTCCCGCCTCTCAAGTGCTGAACAGCCAGGATAAAAAAAAGGATTGGTCACCAATTTGATTAGTGCAAAGCACTGACTTGTATACTATATGTTATAGTATACAAGTCAGTGGTGCAAAGTATTGAATATTTTTTTCTAGTCTATACAGTAATATAAATCGTTTTGGACAAAAGCATCTGCAGAATGTAATGTATTCAATATCTTTTTCAACTCAAATGTTTAGTTTGTTCTATGCTTTCAGACTTAAATCTAAATTGAACAGGTACTGTATACTGTATAGGCCTACATGTGTGGTACTGTATACAGTATAGGCCTACATGTGTGGGTGTACACACACACACACACGCGCGCGCGCACACACACACACACAGGCATAATGCTCCTACAAGATCTCGAAGGAATTGCGTCTATTTTATCACGCAAACCAAAAACTGAAATTCTGTCCAGGTTACGACGTATTCCCTTTGACACACATGCGCGGTGCTCACGCAGCTGTCTGTGACAGGTCAGGTTTAGGGATGGTTTTGGGAAGGGCACAGCTACACCAATCAAAAGCCATCTATATGCTCTAGACAGCAGGGAAAGCATCGGAATCTGGACGCAATCTCAGATGTTGGTTTGCGTGAGAAATTGGACGTAAATTCCTGTGAGATCAGGCTCAATACTCCTGGTGTGTGTGTGTGTGTGTGAGAGAGAGAGAATACTTCTAAACTACTATTGGCTACATATTAGCAGAAAGAACCAGAGGACGCGTTGAAGATGAGGGGTGGGCACTGGATAGCTTATCACCCCACTCTGAGCCATAACTGTCCCAAAGCAAGTGAAAAAAACCTCCAGGTGCCAGTGGTAATTGGGAGGGAGGCAGAGAGTCCAGACATTGCTTGTCCTCCAAGGAGAGATAAGAGTCCTGACCTAGGTCAGGCCACTGCAGCTGCAGCTGGGGCGCCAAAGCAAAATAAGATTTATGTTATGTTAATCGCCTGTCCCAAATTGCAACCGAGTCTCATATCACTGATTCTTGAGAAAGCGGCTAAAACATGTCTCTGCAATAAACTGCCAATTCTGTTGAAAATAAACTACATTTTCATGAACAAAATGAATCCAGGTAAAGACACAGGGGTCTGTTACATAAATGTACAGTCGTTTGAAATATTTAAGTGTAATTTTATTACTTTTCATGGCTATAAACCTGCCCACACCCTGTAAAAACAGCTGTCCCAAGGACAGACATCATAATTTCAATTGACTTAAAATGTAAAAATCACTGATATTATTGAATAATATCACCATGATGTGAAAGTCCATATTGAAGTGGTTCTGCAGATATGCACATAGTGCGTGTAAAGCAATATTTACTACTATTTTCTGATTGCCCAAGTGTGTCCAGCATATTAGTCACCACCGTCAGATTTTTTTTAAAAGACAATAAAATCAGGTATGCGCAAGGTCATTGTCATTACTTAGGACCCCTTTTCAAACCTTTAGATCTACTGAGTACTTCACCATCACTGAAGCTCCTGTAAGTTTACTAATTTCTCCTCAATTTGATAATTTGTTTGGACACTGGTACTGTCCCAACCATAAACTGTCAACACCGTCGGGGGTTTAATTAGTATTATGTTACATTAATGTTAATTATATATACTTTTTCAGAAGCGGCATGAAGCCCCTAAGAAACAGAGCGAAAAACGAAGTGGCTAATGTGAGCAAAAAATGCACAATATGTAAAAGAGTGTTTTTTTGTCTCACACCGTCAGATGTCACCACCGTCAGATTTTGTTCCGCTCATCATCTTGTTCCATATTTTACTAAATTGTGCTGGTTAATGAAACATTACCAGACATGTTAGTAATAATTGTGACCCAAACTTATACTCCAGCCTCCACTGAGGTGCATTTGGGGTTTTTTTTGTCACAAAACCTGACGGTGGTGACATCTGATGTAGTTCACAAAAAATCATGTGTTTTACATGTTTTTGACAAGTTTTAAGAATATGCTTCCAATAAGTATCTACAATTATGTTGAATTGTAAAAGTAATTCACTTAAATACAGTAAACTTATTTTTTTACTTCTAATTCTGTCTGACGCTGGTGACAAAACCAAGAAAGAGCCCATTTTATGAAAAATGTAAAACATGGGGAGCTTGGCCAATACATTCACTGCACAGCCAAGACGTTCATCTATGATAATACACCTCTATATTTTGGATTTGAACAACTTAAAACCTGTTTATGCCACATTTTCAATAATCTAGGCCTACTTCCTAGAGTATCTAACAAATGAAGAAAAAACACATGCACAAACATACTGTGCACACACAAAAATAAAGTGTTTATGCTAGATGTCATTGACTTGAGAGGGCTATTTATTTTGCTAAATGTAGGTAATAATTAGGTCACTTTCACCACCTTCAGATTACTGTCACCACCGTCAGTTCTTAAGTCACCACCGTAAGAAGGAGTGTTGGACATTTTAAATGAATGTGCTTACAAAATTTTCCTTTGTAGTTGTTGAATTATCAAAGTAATAGCAAATTTAAGCCTACACGAATATTTGTGAAATTACTAAAAATTGTTTGATCTATTTAGCCATTAAGTAAGCATTGTCTGACAGCACATATTTTTAAATTAGAACACATGAAGCAGTATTAAAATAGAATGAAAGTGAATTTTCAACATTTAAAGGCGTATGTGTGAACCAAAAAACACACACAATCACTTAAAAACTCCAGATACATATGCAACCAAATCAATACACTTTTTAATGCTTTTAATTGTGTCTGACGGTGTTTTTTTTTTTTTTTTTTTTTTTTTAGTTTTACCCTACTGATGATGTCAAGTCAAGTCAAGTAGGTTTTATTGTCAATTTCTTTACATGCACTGGTCATACAAAGAATTTGAAATTACATTTCTTGCTTTCCCATTAGACATAGACTAATCTAGGTAAGGACATAGACAGTATAGACATAGACAGTACTTATACATGGACTTAAGACAGTATGGACATAGACAGTGCTCATACAGACATTTAAAAGTGCAAGACTGGACAACAGAAGACTTGTAGAGGACATACATTAAGAGGTATCTGTTGTGCTTTTGTGCTTTTCCTAAAAAAAGTCCTTTATAGCGTTCTGACATGGTAATAGTAGCATTTTGAAGAAAATAAATATTAAAAAAGGTCTGTCAAGTACACCAGCAGCAGTGTGTGTGTGTGTGTGTGTGTGTGTGTGTGTGTGTGTGTGTGTGTGGTGTGTGTGTGGTGTGTGTGTGTGTGTGTGTGTGTGTGTATGTGTGTGTATGTGTTTAGTGCAGGTAGAAGGTGCGGTGTGCGTCTTGTGTGTTTGTTCGTGTGTCTGTGTGTGTGTGTGTGGGTTGTGTGTGTGTGTGTGTGTGTGTGTGTGTGTGTGTGTGTGTGTGTGTGTGTGTGTGTTTGTATGTTTGGGTTTAGTGCAGAAAGTGCAGTGTGCTTGTGTGTGTGTGTGTGTGTGTGTGTGTGTGTGTGTGTGTGTGTGTGTGTGTGTGTGTGTGTGTGTGTGTGTGTGTGTGTGTGCATGTTTTGAGTTAGTGCAGGTTGAAAGTTCAGTCACGAGTATAGTAGTGCAGGTGGAATGTTCAGTCGCAGATATGGTGGTGGGGGGATGGGGGGGGAGTTGTCAGTGGCCTTGCTGGCTAGAGGCTGACAGTGGAGGGAGAGTGGGTTGAGTGTTCAGCATCTTGATCGCTTGGTGCATTGTGCTGCTCGCCAGCCTGGTGGTACGGGGCGCCTGTACCTCTTTCCAGAGGGCAGGAGGCTGAACAGTTTGTGTGCAGGGTGGCTTGTGTCTTTGATGATCATCAGTGCTTTCCGGGTGAGTGCGTGTGTGGTGTAAATGTCCTGCAGGGAGGGGAGTGGTACTCAATGATGATCTTCTTCGCTGTGTTCACAACACGCTGGAGTGTCTTCCTGTTTTTCTCCGTGCAGCTTCCCTCCCCACACTGTGATGCAGTTGGACACGACGCTCTCTATGGTTCCTCTGTAGAATGTTGTCATGATGGAGGGTGTAGCACTTGCCTTCTTTAGTTTGCGCAGGAAGTAGAGACGCTGATGGGCCTTCTTCGCCAGTGATGTAGTGTTGGTGGTCCAAGAGAGGTCGTCGCTGATGTGCACTCCAAGGAACTTGGTGCTGCTCACTCTCTCCACAGCATCGCCGTCGATGGTCAGTGGTGGCAGTTGTTTTTGGACCCTTTGGAAGTTGACAACAATCTCCTTGGTCTTGTTGACATTCAGCAGGAGGTTGTTGTCTTTGCACCATCTGGCCAGCAGGTCTACTTCTTCTCTGTAGTGAGTCTCATCGCCCTTGGTGATGAGGCCCACCAGTGTTGTATCATCCGCAAACTTCACTAGATGGTTAGTGCTGTGGGTCGTTGTGCAGTCGTGTGTCAGCAGCGTGAACAGCAGGGGGCTGAGAACACAACCTTGCGGAGCCCTAGTTTGTCCAGTTTTCTGATGAGTTGTTGTGGTATTATGGTATTGAATGCTGAACTGAAGTCAATGAACAGCATTCTCACATATGAGTCTTTATTGTCCAAGTGGGTGAGGGCTGGATGGAGGGCAGAGCAAATTGCATCCTCCGTGGATCGCTTGGCTCGGTATGCGAACTGGTAGGGGTCTAGGGTGGGGGGTAGGGTGGCTTTGATGTGTGACAGGACTAGCCGTTCGAAGCACTTCATGATTATGGGCGTCAGTGCTACAGGACGGTAGTCATTGAAGCATGATGGTGATGATTTCTTCGGCACAGGTATGATGGTAGCAGCTTTGAAAAGTGATGGGATGACTGCTTGCTCCAGAGAGATGTTAAAGATGTCTGTGTTGACAAAAAACAAGGTATGATCGGAGAAAAACCTGATTTCTGAAAAAAATGGAAAATGGGGAGATTGGCCTTGTGCATTTCTGAAAAGCCAAGACTTTTGTCTACGAGGATATACCATATTATTTTGTAATTCACTTAGTTTTTTTCTTTCAAGATTACAACCTGTTTTAGCCACTTTCTCAAGAATCAGTGACATACACTCTGGGTCTCTTCAGACAAACAATAGCCCAGGCTACTACTTGATATTTTACAGTATGTTTTGTGTCGGTAGGATGACGCCGTTGCCCAGAAGATGTCGATGAGAGCGGAGTATGACGTCATCCGGCAGCTGATCAACATGGCTGAGAAGGAGGCCTTGGCAGACGTGGATAAGGATGTGGCCAGCAGTAAGGCTACTATGCAAGGCCTCATCAAGAAGGTCACTTGGAATTTTGGGCACTTTTCACTTTTTGACTTTGGCTACTCTTTGCTTTACCAATTAGCTATGTCACATGTGATGTACCATTCTTATTCTTCTCATCACCAACCACAGCTGTGTGTGTGTGTGTGGGGTGGGGGTGGGGGGATCTAACTGTGGTTAAATGTATGTAAGCGCGTGTGCTCTATGTTAACATACAGGCATGTGCAATGATGTGTGTAATGTCTTGTCTTTTTCTGTTTTTATTCTTGTAATGTCTTGTGTATTCTGCTTTTTTATGTATGTATGCTACTGGACACCTTAATTTACCTCGGGATCAATGATTGATACTCTACTCTCTAGGTCAACAAGAATGTGAAGAAGATGAACGCAGCTGTGGTGGAAGTGAACAGCCTTCTGTCAAAGGCAGACACAATGGCATTCCTCAAGGTATATGGACTGGTGTCATATCAGATGACAGACTGTAGGCAGGGAAACAATTTATATTTTCCCCTTGGATTTGTTAATTTTGTCTGTAATTGATTGACTGGTATTTACGGTAGAATGTAGAAATGTGTTTGTATGTCTTGTCCTTTTCCATCAGGGACCATGTCGGAAACAAGCGTTTTATGCTTTTACATGTAATCCCTTGGATACCCCATTGTCTTCCCTATATCCATAAATAAACCAAATTAAACCAAAAAAGCTAAATATACTGATTATATACCGTACACTTGTTTTGAACTTCTCCGTGATTTCCTTCCTTCCTTTTATAGGCCCCAGTAAAACTGCCTCCGGGTGCCAACAGTAATCCTCAGTGTCCCTGTGTGACTGTGGCCTCTGAGGCAGTGCTGGCCGGTCACTCCTGTGCTGTCGCTATAAAGGACCTTTTGAGGGAAGTCCTGGCAATGCCTGCAGAAAACCGCCCCCCACTTCTTCAACCAGGTGTGTAGGCCTTACATTTGACCTTCAGGTCAATAGACCGAAAGCTTGGCAAATTAAAAGAACACAAAGAGGATTTAAGTGTGCAGACATTTTTTTTCATTTATAACTGTTTTTGATGATATTTGGCACTTTTTAATCAAGATTGAGGTGTAATCAGGTTAAATACAAGTACTACTGTTTAAAATGTAGTCTGTGGTATAATACCTATACTGTAGGTCTATCATTGTGCTTTTCGTGCCATTAGGTGGCCCCAAGGTTCCAGAGAAGGCTTCTCCAGTAGCAGAGATGGCCCTTGAGAAGAGAGAGCCCTCCTCC
Source organism: Engraulis encrasicolus (assembly GCF_034702125.1). NCBI lineage: Eukaryota > Metazoa > Chordata > Actinopteri > Clupeiformes > Engraulidae > Engraulis > Engraulis encrasicolus. The sequence continues at coordinate 25,407,326 of NC_085866.1, read as the reverse complement.
CCTGCGAGGCTACACGCTGTGGCAATTCCTCACGACATCTCAACTGCTATGAAAAGATGTGACCTTTTGAAATGTAAGTTGAAGATTATTGCTTAATGACAGCAGCTGTTTAAAACACAGGGAATGGCAAAATAGTTACAGCCTGCATTACGGTTGATGACTGATTCCCATGGTTTTTTTGTTATAGATTATATTCATGCTTGTCATTAAACAGGTTTAACAATCGTGTCTGAACTGATGTGCAAACACAGTGTGTGTGTATGTGTGTGTGTGTGTGTGTGTGTGTGTGCGCGCGCGCTGCTCCTCAGTTGGCTCCACTCTTCAGTTTGACCCCAGAACAGCCCACAGGACCATCGTCCTCTCTGCAGACCTCACCACAGCGTCCCGGTCGGCCGAGCCCAACCCATATCCCGATGGGCCCGAACGCTTCCTGGTCTGTCCACAGGTGCTGTGCTCCACAGGCTACCTGCAGGGATGCCACTACTGGGAGGCCAAGGTGAGTGGAACCAGGCTGTGTGGCTTGGGCCTGGCCTACGGTTCTATGAACCGCAGGCTTCCCAGTAGCCGCTTGGGCCTCAACGCACAGTCCTGGTGTTTGGAGTGGTTCAACGACAGGCTGACAGCGTGGCACAACGGCGTGGAGACTGTGGTGGACAACCCCTCGCCAAAACGTGTGGGAGTGCTGCTGGACTGTGACCGTGGTTCGGCCACCTTCTACGTAGTGGGTGACCGTGCCTACCCGTTCATGATGTTTGCATTGCCCTGCACGGAGGCTGTCTACCCGGCCCTCTGGATCTGCTCGGTGGGAGCGACCGTCCTGCTCTGCAAGCCCCAGTAGGATTGCATGATGGTGGTGGTGTGCACAGCTAGCCTGACAAGCCAGACCATTCATTTTAAATTACTTTGTAATTCACAAATGGTCTGATTACGCTTCTCTGGGGGAGGGTTTTCATTCGAACACCAGACAGGCGGTGTTACCAGCCAATAAGCGAACGCACTTGGGAGCATAGTAACATATGTCATGAACGTCAACTGTCACCGATTGGTCAGAGCTACTTTAAAACCAGAGCTGAGCTCACTCCTCCCACCCAAGTGCTCCAGGTTATCGAGGATCCAGACCAAAAATTTATTACGATGTAATTAATGTGGTCTGGTAAAACTAGGCTAGTGCACCCCACCACAGAACACTATTAGTAGGTTTGTTTGAAATTATCTGGCTAGCAAGCGGCAGGGTTAAAGTGATACATTCTGGAATGGTGATGTCCATGCTGGTGGTGGTGATGTCTCTGTTGTATGCTTATGCTTGTAGTACACCTGGCCAAGCCATCCGCAAGCTTCCACTCAATTCTCATCTCCTTACATGTTACATCTGGGTTTTGAATTCAAGGTAGATTACAAAAATTGGTTTGCAACAAGGCCATGGGGGAGGGCAAGGGAAGGGGATAATGATGATAGATTATAGATATGAAAGATCACATGTCATGAGCAAACGTTTGCCTTCTGCACAGGTCCAGACCTTGTGTACAAAACCAGTATGAGGGTATAGAAAGGACAGGGTAATAGTATGGTATAAACTAGAGTATCCAGAAATGTCATGATTTCACATCAAAGAAATGTATCACTAGCCAGCCATGCTGTTTTAGACAAGCACAAATAAGCATTTATGATCGTGCTTTAATAGACTTAGATATATCAAAACTTCATGAAATAAACACTTTAATTTTAGTCACCTAATAGTTTATGATGTGATCTGCATTACAAATAACGGTAAAGAATGTAATAAAGGCACAATTGTCCATGAATTAACTGTCATTTATTTTTTCAATTGTGTTTAGATGACTTTCAATAGGTAAGCAGGTGTAATAAGTTTGGTTATATGCCCAATAAGTTTTGAGTATAAAGATGTCGTTGAGATAAAGAAGTCATACTACCAATGACAAGCAGAAGAGACTCTGACTGATATCTTATCTCAAAGTAATCCAAGTGAAGTCGACCTCAAGGTTGGGGTAAATTATCTAATAGAAGAGCCTGGAGTTGTTGTTTTCTTAATTAAATGACTACTACTGGAAATCTATTATAAGGTTTAGCACTTCTTGTAGATTGACTCATGTTCTTGGAATAGCCCCAGATCCAGTGGTTGGTCTTAATGGGAAAACATGTTATTGCCCCTTTATGCATGGTTCTAGATCTAAATGGTTATAACTCTTTATATGATAAATTATAATGGTCTTAACATTATGTGCATATAAACCAGTGTCAACATGCTTTAAAGATGACAAATATTGGCCCAACATAACATCGATCTGTAATTAAGACATGATTAAAAGAGCTTATAGTGGGTGCTAGTGCAAACAGCTAAAAGATAATGTTTATGTGACATGTATTGTGAGTTGGTTAGAAACAGGAGTTATTCAATGTCATTATTAACAGTCTGCATTTATTAAAACCAGATAAAGATACAAAGTATTTATAACATTGATATTATTTAATTCACCTAGCATGTCTGTGCATATTAAGCCAAATCTTGAGACGAAAACCCCAATGCAAGACAAAGGAAAAAGAGGTGTTGTAATTGCTAGACATGTATAACAATGTCAGACAGAACAAATGCTACAATTAATCAATACATAAGTTATTGTCAAAGTACTCCATGCCAACAAAACAAACAAATAAAAAAGCAAACAAACAAACAAAAAACAAATGGAAAGGAAAATGTACTGAGACTGAATACTGAAAACACCAACATGGAAGTGTGAAAACAAATGCTCAATGATAACAGTTAAGGCTTAAAATGTAAGAAAAAAAGAGGAAGGAAAATGATAAGATGATGGATAGAATGGATTAATAAAAAAATGATCAATACTTACAATTAGGATTAATAAATGGAAATATACTAATACAAAAAATCCAACAGTAAATACAGTCATTTGAAATTTTTGCACTATAAATGAATACAGGGTTAATTTTTGTCATAACAAATGTACACTTCTTATTTTTTTTACTAGCTTTATGACGACAGGGAGGGAAGAGGCAGGGTGGGGTATTGGCATAAAGAAGTGTGTGTGTGTGTGTGTGTGTGTGTGTGTGTGTGTGTGTGTGTGTGTGTGTGTGTGTGTGTGTGTGTGTGGCAGATGGCCAGCATAAAATGATCTGCAGTTGTAGATACTAAGCTTTGACTTGTAAACATGCTTCTGTTCCATCACCTCCAGAGTGTTTGAGGAGACTGGGGGGTGCATTCCAATACGCAGACTTCCGTCCTCCATTGCTCACTTGCCTGCTTGTAACCTCATGATGATGTCACAGACGACAGAAAATTAATTAAATATCTTGCAAAAGCACAATTCTTATGTCATTTTCTCATTTTCAATCGGGATGGTGGATGAAAAACAGTCCTCTAAAAGTTGTTGTGGCTAGGCAGACAGCGGGGAAACTTTATTGTTTTCTCCACGGAGGTGGGGCCAGGAGGCGGGGTGAGGCCACAAGCACAAGTCGAGGACGGAAGGCCGCATATTGGAATTGCATCTCCGGAGTGCACGAGATGAGAGTGCACAACTGCCTCTCTCCCACTTAATACAGGCCCACACAATAAATTATACAGTGTCAGATCAACACTTTGAGTGTCAAACCAAATGCTGATAATTTCGCATCAACACTGCTCAATTTACTGTGCATGTTTTGTGACCCTTCCAAAAAAAAAAAAGAAAATAAAGTAAAGAAATAAAAGAACATTATTAAAACATTATTTTCAAAAAAGTCTGACTTTGAAAAGCTTACACTTAACACAAACTGAACAAAGACTTGAATCAGGGATTGGGTTTCCTTTTTTTATCATTAGTACTCTCAGTACAGCACCTGGGGGATTGCCCTCATCAAATGGAAAAGGATGCATTATAAAGAGACATAAAAGAAAGCATGATCGTCATCTGAAAGGAATCAATGTCAAATAACTCACAGTGAACCAGAACCTTTTTTAGTAACAACTTGATCAACATGTAGAAATGGCAGCATAATCAAACGTGATTCAGACACTCAGTAAAGATGTAACCGATTTCATTCCAACTACTGTACTCTAATTGAAAAAAAAATGAACCCGGCACATATCCGACATTAACCAAAGTAAATAAAAGAAAATTGTGACGAAATCACGTTATGTGTTTTGCACGTAACTGCACTCAACTAGCTGGCTGGCACAAGGTGGTTCTTCAAGCAAAGTCTAGCAGTTTGATCCTCTTCAGATTGCTAGTGCTGTGCTGTGCTGTGCTGTGCTTTAAAGGGAATACATCATATAGGCATCCAGTCAGAAGGCCATTGGAAGTCTTCCAGTTCCACTTGCATCCAGCAAAAAATGTAAAATAATAATAATTAAAAAAAAAAAAAACAGTCCAATAGCCTTTCTGACAGGGATGCCCTTTGATATCCCTGAGAGCAAAGAGATGTTGAATCGACCGCATTGGATGCCCTTTCGTCCACAATAATTGATGTCGATTGATCAATGTCCCTTTGCTATCAGGGATAGCTGCAATTGGAGGAATTCATTTCACTCGACCCAATGAACATGGTACCAAAACATAACAAGCACTATTCTGGAAATTTTGCAGCGTTAGTTCAGCATAATGTAGAGTAAAATACAACACTCAAAGATGGTGTTGAATGAACTCTGTTGAGAAGCATCATGCATCTACAACAACACCTTCTGTATGGGGTCCAATTGCCATGAAACACTTGAGCAGAAAAAAAAACCCAACAACAGAGCACCACAAACCTAGCCACCATTGCCTCGTGCGCCAGTTCTGAATGGTTCCTTTCCAAAAGTGACAGCAAGCTTTGTGTGTGTGAGAATGGAATGAGCTTAACAAGTGACTGGTATGGTACATGTACGTAAATGATGAAAACAGCAAGCACACTATGAGAGAAGTGTACTTAGTGTTTGGTTTGACAAAATAGTAACACTTTACTTGACGCCGGTGTCATATGCATGTCATTACAGTGTCATAATAGTGCCATGACCCAGTCATAGATGAGTCATAAACATTATGTCCATGTCATAAACATTTTATGACTGTTGGGCCTAAGTGACATTCAGTTATGGCAAAGACAACCTTGGGATGTCTTTCCCATAATCAAATGTCACTTACAGTAAGGCCAACAGTCATAAAATGTTTATGACATGGACACAATGTTTATGACTCATCTATGACTGTGTCATGGCACTATTATGACACGCCTATACTGACACTGTAATGACATGCCTATGACACCGGCATCAAGTAAAGTGTTACCGACAAAATACAGCATATACTCTCCAAGGAAACAGAACAGGCCATACAGTAATAAAGGTCGACTTGAAGTCAGTATAGTACACGCCATCATAGTGAGGGTTTAGGGTGCAGTTTAAGAGGACTACAATATATATATATTTTTGGTCCACCTATTTTAAATAGTTTCCCACACCATTTATTGCTGAACTGAATTGTTAGCTGTGGTGGAGAGAAGATCGGAGATACATGTTTGATGCGATGAGAGTTACATCCATAGACATCCAACTAATCATAGCAACACTGAATCATTAGTCATTTCAACAGTTGGGGGGTTAAGAGGCTGAATTAAGGTCACATTCATAAGTCATTTGCAAGGGCATTTTTTGTTTGTTTTATCGCATTGCATGCAATTTACTTTATTATTTTTTTTTTAACAAGGTCAATTTATCCTTGATAAAGCTGTGAGACAATGCTCACCACATTTTTTTTGGCATCAAGTGACTTGTTACTAAAGATTACACTACACATGGCAGCTTGAAAACAAAAACATCTGTCGAAGGACATTTCAATTTGAAGGAGGACTATTATAGGCAGTTGAAGGACTGTAACTATGAAACGAGGTGACTGCATCCAGACTGTATGTTTGTCTTCCTGCAATTTGCAAAGATTGATGTTCTAATGGATACTGTATGTCAAATCTCCATTGTAACAACAATCTTTGGGAAGTTCTTTACAAAGCAGCATAATTAAGATGGAAGTTAATCAGTAACAGCACAAAATAATAGACTGTACAACATGGGGGAAAAAATCGTTCTTGGCAGCAAACCCTTGCCTTGTGGTAGGAAAATGGCTATTCACTCGATAAAGCCAGAACATACCATGTTCTGAAATTAAACAGCATATTCAAAACAAAAAATTTTTGCCATCTAAAGGTCATTTTTAGAAGTGCAAAATGCAGCATAACTAAGCTACTTGCAATACTTTCAAAAAGTATCCATTACCAACACCCATTCAACCTGCGTAACAAACCGCACCTTTGTTTTCTAGACAGTAAGCAATGATGTGTTTGTGTGTACATACAATTTTGGTCAATTTACTGAGTTTAGCACGTTTCTACCCGCTTTGCTTTTGCACCTTTAAAAATGACTCCCAACGTGTGATTTAACACAGGTTACAACGAAAAAAAGGACAAAATCTGCTCTGACACTTGGAACTTGAACTCGAAAGATGCTACATGTTAGCCTGGTCTTGCCAATGCCTCCTGCTTTTTTCATTCGTACAGATTCGTAGACAAATTGAGACACGATTAGAGGTGGCAGGGGGCAAGCCATTTCTAATTTGAAATGCACCTCTCTAATTTTATCCAATTGCTAAGATTTTGTCCTGACATTAAAAATGATTACTACTGGGAGGGCGGAACTATGTTGAAGTTTGAAATGCAATCCCCAATCTCCTCGCCCCTCCCTGTATTTTAACCAGGTTAAGTTAAGAGGTAAATCATCTAATAGAAGAGCCTGGAGTCCTCGTTTTCCCCAGACGTAATATGGAGGAAAATATGTTTGGACTGGAGTGCTTTTGTTTGGCAAGGCCAGGCTAGCCATGCGCATGAAGGGAAATATCAGATAGTCCTTTTTTCAGAAGCCATTTTTCCCGCAGGTGCATCACATGGGAACATTTGTGCCAAAACTCTCATCTGGTCCTGTGTGTGTGTGTGTGTGTGCGTGTGTCTTGACTGTGTACCAAGTAGCCAACTAAAACATATACTCTAAAAACAATATCTTGATTGTGAACTTGTCTGAGGGCAGCTTAACTGACATTTGCAATGCTTACAAATAGTCTGGTGAAAAAAAACAATACAGAGAAACGAGGAGAACGCTTGGATCAGTTAGAAATGAATAAGATGAGTAAAACCCATGACACCTACACAGAATGATAGTCTTCGAACCTTTAGCTGCCTAAAGCAATGCCTCATTCTTGAATAACAACAACAATAATAAAAAAGGTCTTTTACACTACCGAAACCAAAAGGCCTGAAAGTGCTTTTTCAACAACAACAACAACAACAACAAAAAAGAGATCATCTTTGGGCATCTCCCTAACACATCCTCGGTAACAAACACAAGCGTCAGCATAGGAGTGCCTTGTGTTGGGCCGTCTGCACATTGGGGTCAGCCCTATGCTCCCATCGCCCTATGCTCCCACAGCCCAATGGTCCCACAGCTTATTCCTGCTGTGCCGTGTTCCCACATTTTTAAAGAAATTATTCAAATATAGGCCCTATGTTCCACAACTCCATGTTCCCACATTTCCGAGTAAACTTAGAGAACGTGCCTCTCTCCCCGCCAAGGAATATAAGGCCTAAATTTGAATTTGAAAATTCTTAGAAATGTGGGAACATGGAGCAGCAAAAATATCCTGTGGGACCATTGGGCTGTGGGACCAATGGGCTTAAAAAATGATGTGTCTTAAATTCTTAGTGATGTGGGACCAATGGGCTGTGGGAACATAGACAAACTCCACTGCACGTCACCTCTGAGAGAGTCACCACCAGAGCTGTAGGTCACCATAGAAACCATATCAGCAGGTTCGTCTACTCTGCAGAACCAATACAGGGTTGTGTTTCTCGACAGCGTAGTTGTTAGCCGGTTAGCAACTTGGGTCGGAAAATTGCATTGCAACCAACAAAGTAGCTAATGTAGTTAGCAACTATGGTTTCGAGAAATGCACCCCAGGATTGTTATTATCTGGTTAAAAACTACAGAAAAAACAATAACAAACGAACAAACAAACAGACACACCGAGCAGCCGCCATTGCAGGCCCTTTGAGGACAAAAATGCTGCTTTTCTCCACGGCTCGATTTTCAAAAGAGCAGGAGAACTATCTGGCACATTCGCAAGAAACCACTTGACAGGAACAAAATAAAAGAAAGGACGACAAAATAAAATGTAAAAAGAGAAGTGGAGAAAGAGGAATGGAAGAGGGAAGAGGAAAGTGAGGCAGGGAGGGAGTGTGAAGTTTGCGTAGAGTAGCTTAGATGAGGGAGATGCGTATAGGAATGTTAGGAGACTCAGTCCTCTGAGGAGAATGGTGGCCGACTAGGTGCTCCACCACTGTGTGTTTGGACATGTGCTTCATAAGGTAGGTCTCCTGTAGGGGGTGGGGGGGAGGGGGGGAAGGGGGGAGAGAGAACAACAGCACCGTGGTTAGGGGGTATACTAAGTACAGTAGTAAACCAGGTTGAGCTAACCTTGAGGTAGAGGTAAATCATCCAACTAAATGATCCTGCAGGTATATCTATTTGCAGGTTTACTACTTCCTGTAGGTTAACCAAGCCTGGATTATCACTTAACCATGTTTTTAGTGTTACCCCCTGGAACTTAAGCTATACAAAATAGAGAAAGAGAGGAAATTGCAGTCATTTTCACAAATTACAGAGTGACCGTAACAAACATATTGTAACTATAATGTGCATCTCAAATACATTACATTACAACATACAGTGCATTCCAGTGCAGCTATAATGGACAACTCTGAGTTTGTTGGGAGCCTTGCCCCTGACCAATGAAAAGCCATTACAATACACTAATGCCACCTAGTGGACAACAAAATTACACACCCAAACGACAAACAAACACAGACTACTGTCAAAATGACAGATTACTAAGTAATCTTGGTCGTAAAATGTGGTGCCTCACATGATTTAAGGGCAGGCCCTGGCAACAAGAGAGGAAACACAGGCCCTGCCGTGGCTACCGGTAGGGCACTAGAGTCCTATGCCGCGTCCCGGGTCATTTGCAGATCCCTCCCCGGATCTCCCCATTCATTCCCTGTCCATCCTTCACTGTCCTGTACTGAACAAAGGCAAAAACCCCCCTCAAAAAAACACATACACCAATTGGTAGGTTACTCACTGAGGTGTAAGCTCGGCCACACATGCTGCAGCAGTAGGCCTTAGCGTTCTTGATGGCGTGAGCGGAGAGGTGTATCTGTAGGGAGGCCGAGTCGGAGTAGGCTCGGTAGCAGTTTGGACATTTGTACGGCTTGTCTTTGTTGTGTTGCCTCTGGTGGGACTGGAACAACATCACACAAGTAGAATTCATTTATGAATATTAATTACAGTAATGATTTAACACTTCATTTAAAGGTTCTCGTTTGCCACTAATACATGCCCAACTGTCTGCACAAGTGACTTATAAGACATATTTTAAGCAAAATCAATAATTTGTTTAGGTTGTTTTCTTGTTCACTGTCAAGAAGGCTGTTATTATTGATACAATTGCAATAAGAACGTAGTAGGCCCTAATACAGGCATGTAGTAGTGGCTAACGGTGAACCTAATTCTAAAGTGTAACCATATTCACTCACAGATTTTCAGTGCTCATCAGAGGGGTTTAATAATGATTCTTCGCATCTCATGAATTGCAATTTGCCATTCGAAATAAATAGGCCTACATAGTACGTAAATATCAATGTCTCATTAGATATATAATTCATGAAATCCCATCATGGCTTCCATAAGGAGGACGCAGTTGTGGCTCTTGCTGTGTGTTTTTTTCTGTCAAATTATATAATTTTGGAGTATCTTTTTGCATGCATGCTCGCACTCGCACATGCAGGCACACACACGCACACGCAGGTGCAATATGACGTACGTAAGTCTCATACTTCACCTTTGGCCCACTAGACTTAGTGAAATGATTTCACCTAAAGCAGAACTGACAGATCAAAACCACACAAGCCTGTCTGTGGTAACACAGCACAGACTCTCTACGATGGATGGGCCTGAGAGCGGTGTGTGAAGATTAGAGGAGTGCTTCCTCTTCAGCAAGGCTGACACTGGCAGCATGCTACACTTCCCTATCAACAGCATTTCACTGCTCAGTAAGCACACATTTCAAGATTCAAGAATTCCTTTATTACATGTAAGTATAGGTGTAAAATAGAGTACAATTCTTTGTGTTTTGTCTCCTCAAAAGATAATAGATAGGAAAGATGAAGAGCGAAAAACAAGGCTGCCATTTTCAGTGCACACATATTACCACCATACAGTCACAATTAAGTACAAGCTATCCGACAAATGTCCTTCAGTAAGTACAGTTGCAGCCATTGGGAAGGTTATTAAGCTCTACAATAAAGCAGTATATTAAGAACATAAAATGGGAGCAGAAACATAAAATAAGTTTTGGGTAGGGCGTGCACATTCAAGTCTCTTGTTGCAGGTGCCAGACAAAGGTGTCAGGCAGTTCAAGAAGGTAGGTCTGCACACTGCAGAATATGCTCCTAAAAATAAACTTTATTAAATTAAAACAGCAACGTTTCGATCACCCTGGATCTTCGCCTTTATTCCACAATGTGCCGACCCACCTTCTTGAACTAGCAGAAACATAAAAGGCATTGTGTGGCATAGTGGCGTCAGTGGTGAGTCATTCTCCATGCCTCTGCTAAGAGAAGCAAAGGTAAATCTAGAGTATCTGAGAAAGCACTGTTGAACAGGTATCCATTTAGAGCAGTGTTTCTAAACCGGGGCTTTACAGACCTCTAGGGAGCATTAGGGAGGCGTTAAAAAACTATGCCTTGGGGGTGTTAAAAAAGGACGCTTATTTTATTATTTAATACTATGTGGGTGGGGGGACCTTATGATGAGGTCAAGGGTGCGGTGGGAGGCGTGAGATGAGGCCAATTGGGGCAACTGCTCAAAAATGTTTGAGAAGTCCACTGACTTACAGTATGACCGTAATGAATCACTACTAAAATAGTGTGCAAGAACTAAAGGACTTCTTTGCACCGATGAGTGTTTGGGACTACGAATGATAACGAACGCACACATCTGTGACATCCTCTCCCCTAAGCACCCAATTCTCTCCATCATTACCACAATCACTGCCAACACATAGTATTGCTAACCACATGGCCCAGATTACGTAGTATATAGACACAAATTAACCAGCAACAACAGAAATGAAACAGAAATGACACACATGGCAAGGACCTACTGTATATCAACGACCTTCATCAAGGACTACTAGCAACCTCAAAGCAGCATGTATAAATATGAAAGTAACAACCGTACGTAACCAGCATGTCTACATACGCAAGTGACTGGTACAGTAACACATACACCAACTAGATCCCTGCAGTTTCCCCGACTGCCAAAGGTGCACATACCGTACCTGAAACATCAGGTAATTAAGTGGGCTTGCCCCAGCAAGTACCACTTACTGCAATCTCTAAGTCCTGTTTATTATTACTTATTATCTTCCGAAATGTCAAAATGTTACTCCTCCTCTTTTCTTTGAGAATGTAGTCTAGTTCATCTTGACCTTTCGAGTTCTCCAAAATGTAATCAGTTCATGTGCTGTACCTACATATTATAGTGTGACCCAACACACAAAATTCGGTGCACATCCATATACCCATTCAACAGTTACAGTGCCCTCCATAATTATTGGCACCCCTGGTTGAGATGTGTTTTTTAGCTTCCAATTATTTTATTTTTTTTCTAAATAATATGGGATCTTAATGGAAAAAAAGAGAAAAATCCAACCTTCAATACAAGTGCATTTATTCAGTGGGGAAAAAATCCCACATAAAGAAATAATTATTTGAAATCAAATAATGTGTGTCACAATTATTAGCACCCCTGGTGTTAATATTTTGTACAACCCCCTTTTGCCAACAAAACAGCACCTAATCTTCTCCTATAATGTTTCACAAGATGGGAAAAGACAGAAAGAGGGATCTTCAGCCATTCCTCTTTGCAGAATCTCTCTAAATCATCCAGAGACCTGGGTCCTCTCCTCTGTACTCTCCTCTTCAGCTCACCCCACAGGTTCTCAATGGGGTTGAGGTCAGGGGACTGAGATGGCCATGGGAGGAGCTTGATTTTGTGTCTGGTGAACCATTTCTGTGTAGATTTGGCCATATGTTTAGGGTCATTGTCTTGCTGAAAGACCCAGTGACGACCCAGCTTCAGCTTTCGGGCAGAGGGCAACAGATTTTGATTTAAAATGTCCTGGTATTTCAAAGCATTCATGATGCCATGCACCCTAACAAGGTTCCCAGGGCCTTTGGAAGCGAAACAGCCCCACAGCATCACTGACCCACCCCCATACTTCACAGTGGGTATGAGGTGCTTTTCAGCATACGCATCTTTCGTGGTACGCCAGACCCACTTAGAGTGTTTGTTGCCAAAAAGCTCAATCTTGGTCTCATCTGACCAAAGCACACGGTCCCAGTTGAAGCCCCAATACCGCTTGGCGAAGTCCAGACGCTTGCGTTTATGATTGTGAGTGAGGAAAGGTTTTCTCCGTGCATGCCTCCCAAACAGCTTGTTGGCGTGTAGACAGCGCCTGATGGTTGATTTGGAGACTTTGTGACCCCAGGATGCTACCATTTGTTGTAATTCTGTAACAGTGAGCTTTGGAGATCTTTTGATTTCTCTTACCATCCTCCTCACTGTGCGTGGTGGCAAAATAAACTTGGGTCCTCGTCCAGGCTTGTTTACCACTGTTCCAGTTGTTTTGAACTTCTTAATTATTCCTCTCACAGTGGATATGGGCAGCTGCAGTTGAGTGGCAATCTTCTTGTAGCCTCTGCCTGACCTGTGAAGGTCGACGCACATCTGCCTCACTTGTATGCTGTGTTCCTTTGTCTTTCCCATGTTTAAGAGTGGATAAGAGAAATGGCCTCGGTGTCACGTCATATTTATACCCCAGGGAAACAGGAAGTGATGAATTACTAATCAAATGTTCCTACATACTCTGGTAAACTTTGTAAACTACTGTAGAAATGACAGAAATGCTTCAATTATATTTATTTCCTGGGAATTGTTAAGGGTGCCAATAATTGTGGAACAGGTGATTTAATGAAAAATAATTATTTTTCAGTCAGGGATTTTTTTATTTTCTTACAATTCATTTGAGTTGAAGGCTACATTTTCCTACAATTTTCAGTGTGACAGTATTCTTCTGCAATAAACACTGAATTTATTTTAAGGCTTTTAACACATCTCAACCAGGGGTGCCAATAATTATGGAGGGCACTGTATGGCTCAAACAGAAAGTCTGTTTCCAGTCATTGTTCTCGGTGGGGTGAGGTGCGACCACGATACATGATCACCAGTGTTGAGAGTTACAAAAGAAATTAATTAGTGTAATGCATAACTTTTTGCTGTAACACAGTAATGTAAGGCATTACAGGGCAAAAATCTGTAATATTTACCTAGCTACATTGCTAAGTAACTTAAGTTACAATGCATTGTACCATGACCTGGATTTTAATGGTGTTCACGGTGGTGGGTCAGAAAGAAACTATTCCTGAACCGGGTAGTTTTTAGTCTGCATGCTGCCAAAACACCTGGACGGGAGGTGAAAAAGTCATGACTCATTTGCTTGATTTACACTGCAAATCGCCAGATCCGTATTTAGGCCTACAGTTAATTTGGTGAAAGAAACTAAAGTAATGCAAAACTAGTGTGTAGTGTAATGCCTTACATTTGAAATTTAGTAACATTGTAATGTAAGGGATTATTTTGAAAAGCCTTTAAAATAGTAATCAGTAATGTACTATAGTTTTTGAGTAACTTGCCCAACACTGATGATCACACAGTGGCAGGTGAGATCACACATACTGATAGAGTGTCTCTGTGGTCACGCCGTCCTGTGAGTCAGGATGCACCTGCGTCATATGCGGCATGTTTCTCAAGTAGTGACATTGGGCTGAATCACAGACATCTTTCTAAGAAGAAGCAAGCTCTTTGCGTAGTGTTCCTGCACCATTTATTTCCCTGAGCAGAAGCAAATAAGGCTTATGTTTCATTCCAAGCGTCATGTTTGGTTAGACATCCACTTTTTTTTTCACTTTCACACGATCACACTAATCACACAAAACTGGACAGCAGTTACTTATAACATAACACTGTGCCAGATTTTGCGATGTTATTTGTGCCATTCAATGTGAAAGAAATACATCTACTTTCTACTATATTTTACTGCATTTACTTTTTTCCTTGTTGATGAGCATGGTAAAAAAAGCTCAGATCTTACCTGAAGATTAGAAAGCTGAGTAAAGGCTTTTTCACAACCAGGATGTGCACACTTGTAGGGTCTGTCACCAGTGTGAATTCTGGAAAAACAGAAATAGCTTGTCAGGAGCACAGACAATGAACATCATACGCAATGCCATTAAAGCATTTTTTTTTTTTTTACAATAAAATATTTCATGCCAAGAGAAGTTACTACCGTGAGCAGTGTTAAGTTTCCACTTTCACACACACACACACACACACACACACACACACACACACACACACACACACACACACACACACACACACACACACACACACACACACACACACACACACACACACACACACACACACACACACACACACACACACACTGCAGTACTGACATACTGGGTACCCACCTGGTGTGTTGCTGCAGGTGTGAGAGCTGGCGGAAGGAGTTTTCGCAGTAGGAGCAGTGGTAAGGCTTGATCCCTAAGTGGATGCGCAGGTGCTGTGCCAGGTAGGAGGCGTTGGCGAAGGACTTGGAGCAGTGCGGACACTTGTGGGGCTTGGCCTCCGTGTGGGACTTGGAGTGGATCTGCATCTCCGACTTGGTGCAAAACGTGAGGGGACACACTTTACACCTGAGGGAGGGAGCAAGAGAGAGAGAGAGAGAGAGAGAGAGATTCAAATAACACAGCATGAGATGGTAAGTTCCTTGTGCAGTGCACGCAAACACATATGAAGATTTATTTGCAAAATGGTGTATCTACCATTTCAGACTTTAGCATTTCATTATTGAAAATGACTGTTCAGAAGTTCATGTGTGAATTCTTGACATTCCAATATTTTGAGAACATACTTTTTCGACCTAGCCTACAGAGATGTGGACTTGTGACTTGTGACTCGGACTGACTTGTGACTTGAATCACAAATGACTCGACTTGAGACTTGACTTGCCAATATTAGGAGTGACTTGTGACTTGACTCGACTTGTACGCTATTGACTTGAGACTTGACTCGACTTGACAGTTTTAGCTTGCAATGACTTGCAATTGTGCTCCAAGTCAATGAATATATGTATTTTTTTGCATTTTGTGTGTGAAAAAAATGCATGAAAGAAAGAAAAAAAAAAAGATTTACCTTCAACCATAGTCAAAAACCATGCAAAAAAAATATACGATCAATTGTGGGTTGCATGGTCACCCAAACAAACATGAAAGCTTGTCTGCAGTCGTGCTGTAATGGTTAGGGAGTTGGGCTGAAGATTACAGAGTTGCAGGTTTGAATCCCACCCTTAAACCCACCTCTCCCTACATCTCCATCCATGACTTAAGTGCCCTTGAGCAAGGCACCTAACCCCACATTGCTCCAAGGACTGTCACCAATATGTGCGTTGGATAAAAGATAAAAGTAATTTAATGAATAATTATAAACGGTGGTAAAACCATGGTTAGTTTTCAGAGTAAAACCATGGTTCAATTTATAGTTAAATCTAGTAAAAACCAAAAACCAATGCCGAACCATGCTTAAAAAACTGATATCATAGTATACCATGGTCGGTTTTCGGGACATGACTGGCGAAGGGGGACATGCAAGGCAGTGTGGAGAGGTAATGAATTTATGATGACCAAAGGTAATTGTCAATATTGCACATAGAATACAAGGTGACTTGTTAATGACTTGGAAAAAATAAGACTTGGACTTTGACTTGACTTGGCTTTGGCACGACTTGGACTTGGACTTGACTTGGTCAAATGCGTCGTAACTTGTGACTTGACTCGGACTTGATTGGAAGGACTTGAGACTTACTTGCGACTTGCAAATTAGTGACTTGGTCCCATCTCTGCTAGCCTATATCAAATGCATTTTTCAATGCAATACAATGGAATGCCCAATACAAAAATGTCAATTTCCCAACATTCTACAAAATGGAGATAAACCGTTTTGCAAATAAACTCTTCATATCCACCTTATTACCATGCCAACTAACCCCACCCATTTCAAAGTGTTGGGAGTCGAACCGGCAACCTTTGAGCTACAAGTCTGATGCCCTTACCGCTTACCCATGACTAGTAATGGCACCACCCGTGTAACTGTGGATAATAAGGTGGATAGATAGAAAAGGAGGTGAATGATGGATGATAGGTTGACTTGAGCTGTTTAGTTTGGTTGCTAAGGGTGTTTCCCCATCCACACAGAAATGGGGATGAGGGAGAAAGAGAAGGGGACATTTTGTGGGCTTTTGCTTAGACTGTGCACTCCTAGTGACGCAACACCTTCTGCGTTGCTTCTAGTGAGGCCAGGAGTAATACAAATATCGTTAAGCTCCGGAGAAAGGAACTCCACCCACTTTGTCGGGAAGCAATCAACTTTGAGCAGCTCCAACGGCCCTGACGTTCTATTGGGACTAAGAAAATGTTCGGCACAGCCTTTCTGGCCTCGACCAGTAGCAAACTAAGGAAGGCGGGTCAACCATGCCGCTTGGGAAACGTTAATTGTTGTGCTCTAGGTCAGACCTCAGGCTACGAGTAGCTCTTAAAATAAGTTTAAAATTAAAATCAAAGACTTCTGAGGCCATTTCGATTCTGCATTTCCCCACCTGTACGTTTTTCCCTCTTTGGCAGTGATGGTAATGCCGGACTGGTCGGTGCCTGCCGCCAGGATGGGGTAAGGCACCACGAGGAGCGGCCCCGAGGTGTTCTCAGCTTTGATCTTCTTGCGGCCGCGCGGCGTCTTGGGCGGCGGGCACAGCATGCCTGCAAGGGTCCCGCCCTTGATGTGGTCCATGCCCGGCCCGCTGGCCAATCCCGAGATGAGGTTGAGGCTGGGGGCTCCGCCCAGCCGGTTCTGATTGCTGGAGGTCGGCGTGGTTGGGGTGATGGCTTCTGAGGTGTTGTGGGCTGTGTCTGTGCGAGACGACGGCGCTAGACCTGCAAGTCAAGCAAAAGATAAATTGTTGTTGTTGTTGTTATTAATAATATTGATAATACATCAGCACTTTTTATGACACTCAAAGGACGCTTTGCATGTGAAAAACGTGTAGTAGACAGTACAAGCACACAGTGAATTACCGCTAAAATGCATCTCCTTCCACATTGGTGACTTAACACAATGAGTAATCATTAACTGAATTCAATAACCAAGGTCTGGACTAACTTAACTAGAGTCACTAGACAAAGTCTGCTCGTCTTGAAATTTCACACGCAGACGTGTTATAACAATGAATAGCTTATTTCAGCTTATTTCAGGCTTTGTTGGAACCAGTGTGCAGAGGCCCTAATGGTGATGTTTTCCCCACCGACAAGAGCAAGACATTGTGGTGCAATGTCAGTACAAACTGAAAAACTGACAGCTGTAATCATGGACTGAAAGAGATATCCCATTTCCAAGAGAAGCTGCTGCCATTAGCTTTCGTACCTGAGCGCTGGTTGTGTCTGTTGACTTGGTCGAGAGATGCACGCATGTGCCAGTCTTCCCATAATCCTTTTGCTTTGACTGCTGCTTTATCATCCATATTCAAGTCTGCATTGGAGAAGAAGAATAGTGTTTGATAAGTGACAACCAGACAATTCAGTTCAATTAATTATGGCGTCTATGAATAGATGTGAGTATACAGTATGTGAGTATATGTATATGGATGTCTGAGGATGTTTTTTGTGTCTATGTGTGAAAATGGTGTCTATATGTATTGGATTGAGATGTGTGCTACAAAGATCGAACTGATGGAACTGAACAGTCTGATGTGAAAACAAATATGGGACAATGGGACAATAAAGAATCTAATCTAATCTAAACCACCTGATCCTAATCACCACACCCGCAGATCGATGAGCTAATTAGTGGAATCACCTTTTTTAGGAACAACGACAGGAGGAATATACAGTATGGCAGGACTTGCTAACGTGCAGCTCTATGCAGAATGGCCTCCTTTACACTAGACCAGGGGTTCCCAACCTTTTGCAACTTGGGGCCCACTCGAAATTGTCAGAAATGTTCGGGGCCCACCTCTGACCCAATTACGAATAAACCTCAAATAAATCAACAGCAACACACACCAAAATGTGATTATAATTTTTAGAAAATTATTTCAAAGCTCACTTGGAATACCTTCAGGGCCCACCAGCACTAGACATTTAATTCAGAACGAACTCAATTTAATTCTGAATTTAACTTAATTCCGCTTTGTAAACATCATGTAAAAACTTCACAATGCCAGTGCATTGTCTGAACTATTTAATGCTGAATTATTCATTCGGTATTTAAAACATTATGTAGTAAACGTGGTCAATGGCATACTAGTAGCAGTGAGCGCCGACGGTGCCTTTATTATTTGACAGGACAGTGGAGGAGAGACAGGAAATGAGTGGAGAGAGAGAGAGAGAGAGAGAGAGAGAGACGGGGAAGGATCGGCAAATGACCCAGGCCGGGATCGAACCCGGGTCACCGCCGGTGTAGTAGTAACCCAGTGCCCTACCGTTAGGCCACGACATGGCCAGCAGTGAGCGGTGAGGGCAGTCCATCACCATACCTGGCACGGTGCTGGAGGCGGGCCGGGCGTGCAGGGCGATGTCGGGCTGCGCCGAAGCCACGGAGGAGGAAGAGGAGGAGGAGGAGGAGGAGGAGGGGTTGTGGGGCTGCAGGCCCGGCACCTGTGGCAGCTTGGGGATGGACATCACGGGGTGCTGTCCCCCGGCCTCGCCCAGCGGCGGCGAGGCCACCAGCAGCGTCTGCTGAGAGGGAACAGTGGTGGGTGGCAAGTGCGAAGGCCTGATCTTTTCGGCCATCAGCTGCTCTTTGATTTTGTTGATCAGAACCAGGTTATCCAGCTGAAAGAGTCGTTAAGTCATTAAGGGGTTTGGTGCTCAACTATACACTGTAAAATATTGCAAGCTAGGTAAACGTAAAAAAAAACCCTTTGCCTTACGTTTGTAAGTCAACTCAAGTCGAGACTTAACTCAACTCGAGGCTTTCTCAAGTTGAGTTAACTTACAACCTTCAGGCAGCTGGGCAACTTACTTTTTTACGTTTAACTTCCTGCAATGTTTTATAGTGTACAGACAGTAGGTATATATAATGTATAGAGGCACAGCAACACATGGTAGATCACTGCTGTGCCTACCACAGTAGTTGAATGTGCCGGACTATCGTATATGCAATGGCATGTTTGATGCTCGGTGGCAGACAGTGGGTGTACATACAGAGACACAACACACAATGGTACACTAACAACAATAATTGAATGTGAGCGGACTGTATGTGATGGCATGAACATGTTACGTGCTTGGTCAATCAGAAAGGTAGCCTCTTACTTCAGATGGTCTGCTCAACGGGCCTATTCACTCTTTGCTGAAAACACTCAACTACATCACACAGTAACAACATTGCTATGACAATGCAAAGAGTCTTAGGTAACCGATTAAGACTAGGTCATTACCATTTTGGTGACAATAAGATTATAATAGAGGCTCTGCACTAAGGGGTCAAGTATACGTATAGAGACATGACATGACATGGCACAGTATTAACACCAGTGCTTGACATGGGCAACAGCCAAATGTGGGTACAACAAAGTATGCACTGCAAAATACGCACTGCAGTAGTTCAGTGTGAGCGTACTGTATGCAATGGCATATTAGTGTTTGGTGTTAAACTACAGACAGCAGGTGTACATATTGACAACACCACATTGTACACTAGTAACACTGAAGTAGCTACTCCAATAGTTGAATGTGAGTGGACAGTACGTGATGTAAATGACAAGACATGGTACATTAGTAACAGCATGGTAGTTAAATGTAAGCAGACTGTATGCCATGGCAATGCATGGAGATGTTTGGTGCTAAGCGGCTGGACAGTAGGTATAAGCATAGACAACACAACATGATAGACTGGTAACAATACAATACAGTCATTGAATGTGAGCGTACATTGCCATGAAAATGTTTGGTGCTCAGTCATGCGGACTGTATAATAGGTATACATATTGGACACGGCATGACATGGTAGGGTTGCACTAGTAACACCAGCGTCTGACATGGGCACTGGTCAAATGTGGGTACAAGCTACAAAGTACACACTACAGCAGTTGAGTGTGAATGCACTGTATGCGATGACAGACAGCGGGTATGGTAGGAATGGCATCCTCTCTCTATTCTTTTGAAGACCACTATACAGTGAAATTAAATGCATCTGGGATATTACCCCTAACTTTGCACATGCACATTTTTCTTCTTTTCATTGAGCCATCACACACTCTGGCAGCGGTCAAGACTATAGTGGTCATTTGGTCTCTTTCACACTGTGTGTGTGTGTGTGTGTGTGTGTGTGTGTGTGTGTGTGTGTGTGTGTGTGTGTGTGTGTGTGTGTGTGTGTGTGTGTGTGTGTGTGTGTGTGTTGTATGCATTATATGCATTGTATGCACAATGATGTTTAACGATGCGTCTATTACTAGTCTAGAACAATCTGTTACGCTTCATTGAACAGCTGGCAAACAGACTGGCAGTAAGTATGTTAGAACCTCTCAATCACAGTCAATATAAATATGATGTACATACATAGAGCCACGCCTTGTTTATATGTGTTTCTTATATTTATAATAATACATGGGTTTTATATAGCACTTTTCTGTGTACTCAAAGATGCTTGTATATACGCACAATATGTAGCATAGGACTAGGCTATATGAACACTTTTTGAGTTACAATATATGTAATATATGCAATATATGCAACAACATATAGCCTACCTTGCAATATGTGGTGTTGTTTGTAATGACAATAACACATGGGTTTTTATATAGCACTTTTCTGTGCACTCAAGGATTTTTGTAATTTAAAATATATAGCATAGTCAATTTGAGGTTTGCTGATGGACAAAGGTGAAACCACTTGAGATGTTGCTACCAGGATATGTAACTATGGAGAAGATGAGAAGGATGGTACACACTGAAGCATGGAAGACCTATAGTTGCATTGTCACTTAAAGGTGCCATGTGTAGGAACCATGTGTAGGATGGTGCTGCAAGCTGCAAGCTTGTGTATAAAGCTTTCCAATAAGCATTGATTTGATTCTACATTTGCATCTGTCTTGCAAACATGTGTACAAAATGTATAAATTAGGGCTGGGACATTAATGCATTAATTTCGATTAATTAATCACACAAAAGATAACGCGATTTAAACAATTAACTCATTTTAATCGCACTATAATATAGCTATAATAGTTCTGTATTAGACCAGTGGATGGCAATATTATGCCTGATGGATAACAGCCTGCTGAAACTGAGAAGAGTTCTCTCTTCTTTTAAAAATAAACAATATTTTTAGATTAAGCTTATTCATTGTCATTATTCAAAATCCATGTGAAAAAAAAAAAAAACGTTTTACTGTTCTCAAGTCAGATATTTAAATGCAATTAAAATGTGATTAATTCGATGAATTAATTTCAAAGCCTATAGATTAATTCGATTAAAATTTTTATTCGAGTCCCAGCCCTAGTATAAATACATTTTGTATGTACACTTTGTATCAACCTCATTAGGTACAGTTGAATAACTGAACTGTGTGAGAGCATGTAGTGTTGTAATACGTCAGTTATTTCAGTAAGTGTACTTCTGCTTGTACCTACTCCTTCAACTCCACCTCTTCTGCTCATCCACATCAGTGCTCTCTCTCTTCATTCTCACCACTCAGTAATGATCAGGTCATGGATCTTGTGTCAAAATCTAAATCCACCTCTAGCAAACTGGACCCCATGCCCACGGCCCTGGTAAAGGCGTGTCTGCCCACACTTTGCCCTACCATGACTGACATTATTAACATCTCTGTCACATCTGGTCACACCCTTCTCTGGTGAGGGTTTAGTCGTCCTCCAGACGGCCGCCCAATAACGAACGTACTTGAGCGCAGTTGGGCATTGAGGTTCAAAACCAAAAATGAATTACTAATTAATTAATGTTGACTGATATAACCAGGTTAGTTCCATACATCTTGCCAAATAACTCTGTCGCCTTTACCCCTATGTTAGTAGAACTACCTACTGTACAGCACCTTTAAGGACTTTGCAAAAGACAGACAAGGTGAGATGAGATGATCATCAACAATGGCATAATATGTGACAAAAGACATGGATCTCTCACCTGACCCGGCATAGAAGGCGGCGGAGGCCAGAAATAGGGATTATTAAACCGGGGCTCAGCCATCCTGTCAAAATAAGCAGGGACAGAGGGGTGTTAGGAAAAGACATTACATTACATTACATTGCACTTAGTTAGCTGACGCTTTCATTTTTATCCAAAGCGACTATTATTACTATATAAGCGCCTATATAACTATTATTTTTCAGGGTATTGGTTACAGTCCCTGGAGCAATGTGGGGTTAGGTGCCTTGCTCAAGGGCACTTCAGGCATAGATGGAGATGTAGGGAGAGGTCAGGGGGGATTTGAACCAGCAACCCCTAGATCGAAAGACCAACTCTCTAACCACTAGGCCACGGCTGCCTATGGGGCAGCCTACATTACATTGCATTTGGCAGACGCTTTATAACCAAAGTGAACTTGCTGTGTTTATTGCCTATTCTATCATTTTATTTCTGACAACCATCCCAAAATCTAGCCCTCTGAAAAGGCCTATGCTTCATTTTTTTAGAACTTCTTTTTATTTTTGTTGATCATATGCTGCCTTATATTACATCAAATTTACATCAAAATCACAGCATAAACAAAACAAGTTTATGTTGGCTATAAGTGTGAGAATGTTAAACCATATAGGCCTACAACAGAAAGAAATTTTTAAAAGGGAAATGGTGGTCAGACATTCTTAAGCAGTGTTTGTCAAACTGCTGCACAGCTACAACGCAGTCTGGTCTTCACCAGACTAACATTAGAAGTGAGACCAGACCACAGCCAAATTTAGCCACTTTGCACATTCCTTCATAAAGACAACCAACAATTGTCCGTGCCAAAGAGCTGCTGCACTAGAGAGTTTGGGAAGACATGGGCAAGCCCAGCAAACGCCTGCAATCACAGCATTGGACAAACGTATTTGTTTCTCAATCTACCTCAGAAATATGACTATCTACACAGCTCATCAAAAGATCTAAAACATTTGCTGAGTGCTTGGGGGAAGTTGCAAAACGCTTCACAGCTGTACAGTGGGCCTGGCACCTTTCGTGTTACATTGTTGAAATAGCTGCCTTCAGCGTCGCGTCAGTGAAATGTACAGTATATAGCCGTGATAGAAAATAGGCTACGAGCTTTAACTTCATCTGTAACGAAACATGACATTATCTGCATTAGTCAAAATAACAAGGGATTTTCGCTGAGCGCGTTCTTGCCACCGTGACTGTAGCCTACCCAAAAATGAAGTGCATTTTCCCCTTTCAAACCAGACCTTATTAGCTTACACGGGGCTTCCTACATTGAACGACATGTTTTTTTTACTAAATATAATATTCATTCAGAATCCTGATAACACCCCGCGGGGAATTGCAATCATCGTGCAATTCTTGTGCCCAACATGTTCTCGCCAGTTTTTATCAAAAAATCAGACAAAAGAAAAACAAAAATGGCAGCCTGTCTTATAAGGAAGGACGCCATATTCTGCAGATCCAAAATTTAAAGCCCATTCATATGTAACAAAGACTAATTTGACATGCATAAATATATGTGTCATGCACAGCGTCTAATGAAATTGACCATGTTGTTGTTTAACCAAGCAACGATTGTTTACTGAATAGCGCGTTTGAATTGCCCGGCTCCTACTTGAAAAAAATGACACTTCCTACAACAATCATGCCTTGCAAAACTGCACGCTCGCTGATAAGGCGCATTTGGCCACGCTATTATGTATCATCAGCCAAAACCGGCCTAGTCGCAACATTCGTTTAGACCGCACGACAGGACAATTGATTTCTCAAACGCTCTCACGGTGCGTTCTAAAAAAAAATCGCCGAACAATCCCTTGCAACTTTGTAACGACAGAAATGGGCGTCTTGTGCCCTGGATAACCTACTTGGGGAAAAACATAACGTTACATTTAATGCGTCTTGTATAGCCTATAGAAATTGGGATGTCAATCACAGACCTGGTATCGCGACTGCTGATTTATTTCCTTCAGCTTTATTACAGCAAAACCTTGATATTCTGTCTCGGAGTTCAGAACTTCCGGGTCGCCTGCTGTTCACTTCTGGGTGTTGCAGCGCCGAAACGAGCCTGTAGCCTATTCTGTAAAGTGGCCACACATCGCTGTAGTGTATTGTGTTCTGCACGGCGCTGTTTAGGAGGTCTATTTCAACGAGAGAAAGTGGTAAATGCGGGCTATTTCGAGTCAATGGAAAAGTGTGCCCTTGTGCCAAAATATCAAAGGTGTGGTCTAAATACGGTCTAACATCAGGTGTTGCTTTCAATGGCCGTTTGTGGAATACGCATCACAGCCTATTTCATAGGAAAGACATAACATTGAACTTGAATTAGGATTCCTTTGGAGAAGCCTACCACTAGGGGTCTCTGCTGGTCTCATCTGAAGCAAGGAGATTATTTGTGTTATTGGATAGAAATGAGCGTTTGGGAGTATTCTATTTTCTCAATTTAAATGGTTGCTCTGGATAAGGCAATAGCCTAGGCCTACGTGTCTAGGCCAATCCACACATTCATCAAAGGCCACCGCACCTTTCCATTAAAAGTTATTTTATTGATAAGACACGGGCGTTTAATTCTGACAATGGATCGTGTGACAGCTCTCTGTGCCCACACAGAGGAAAGCACTGCGGTGAAGATCCTCATTCAGCAGTGCTTCCGCGTGTAGCCTGCATCACCCAGATGATTTGCGAAAAAAAGCTTGTGTACTCAGGAACTTTTCTCTGACGTGTTTCCCCCCTTGTGTCTCTTTCGAACCATTCAACACTTCCAACATGACTTGTCGCCCCGCAATTAGGACCGCTCTCTGTAAAGCTCGACTAGTCTTAATGTAACCAGATATTTAGCCTACATTTTCTTTTTCATTTCTACAATTTATTTATGACTTTATAAACGATTGTTTACTGTAATGCATCACGTTCATACAACCTCTGGGTGTACCTGGACTTCAGTGCTAGATTGTGGTACCTATGATGAAATTAATGAACGTTTCTGTTTGGTTAATATCAATGTCAGTGGTGAGTAGTACTGCTTTTTCTTTTTTGACGGTAGTAAGTTTTACACATGCCTATATTCCCTCAGCCGTCTATTAGTTTTGTCTCACTGCCCTGGTCATGCAGTGCATTCCAACTTAATTATAGGCCTATATTGGACCTTGCAGTCATGACATTGGCATAGGCCTAAACATTGGAGCAATCAATGTAATGATGTTGTGATCTGTCGGACTATTAGTAAATCTGTCACACCCAATGCATGATCATTTGTAATATTATTATTATTATTATTATTATTTTGTTTTTTTGGGGCGAGCATTTGTACTATTAATGTGCTTGCATGGGTATGAGCCAGCCATCACTGAATGAAGTGTGAAGAATGAATATCCTTTTCTTTTTTTTATTGTCAGACTCACTTAACAGGATCTTCAGCTTTTGAGCTTTGATGATATGCTACTGGTGGCTTGGTCATTCATATGTATGAAACATGTGACCATGTTAAAAATAGTAATTTTGTGTAAAATATTACTTGTATGGAATGCTAGGTACAGGTATCCACACAGGCAGTGCGTGTCTGTTTAGGTAGTTGCCATCTACAATGCAACTAATTACTAGTTACATTTCCTATGTGTTTGGTAGGTTTTGACAATCATAACGGCTCATCCTTCGGACTTAAAACATTGCGATGGATTTCTCATTTCCAACACAACGTGCTGTAGGAAGTGTCCAGACGGTAAGCTGATGTGTTTCATGAACTCCAATGTGTTTTTGCTGCTGCATAGCTTTTTACAGTACGGTACGTCACACGCAAGACACTTTTATCCCAAGTGACTGTCTAAAGTAGAATTAGACATAGACATAGGCCTAGACATAGACATCTTACTGATGTAGTTACAAGACTACAGTATTACATGATCTTATATAGTTCATACACCAGTTATTCCACTGTACCTAAAGAGGACATTGTAAGCGTACTTTTACTTGCTACACCTCTGCTTATAGTTATTATGGTTATTACAGCATTACAGTCTCTGGAGCAATGTTGTATTACCTGTACCTTGGTGCGTTACGTAACCGTGGATCGGATTTCCAGAGAGTCCTCATATTCTTCCAACTGGAATAAGATTTGAACCGGTAACCTTTGAATCCCAAACCACCTAAAACATTACGTAGTCTACGACTGCCCCCTTACATTACGTAGTGCCACAACTCAACTGCTGTTTGTATTGATGACACCAAAATGTGATGATACACAGGGAACTTGTTTGAGCAATGCATAAATTAACTTTTCATCAGTAGCCAATTTGGCTTGTAGATGTTAAGTCTCACTAGTCACACTCTGTACCATTCAACGTGGCAAGTAAGTTTTCTTAACTACCAGCCAAACTGAGTTTTCACCAGCATTTGGTCAATTGGCTGGTGTTGATTTAGAACCCTGTATCTGGGTAGCTATTCTATAAGCTGTTGTTTGGACAGTTTATCTCTCTAGGGCCTAACACTTTTGTCAAGAGATCTTGGATCCCGCAGCAGACACCTTCTTTTAATCATTCCATTAGAAAATTAGGGTTCGGGGCGCAATGGGGCTCAGTGGGCTAGTGCACCATACCATTACACTGGAGACCCGGGTTTGATTCCAGCCCGAGAGCGTTTCCTGACCCTTTCCCCGTCTCTCTATCTCCCCTCTCATTTCCTGTCTCTTGCACTGTCCTGTCAGGTAAATAAAGGTGAACAAGCTCCAAAATAGCAAAAAGAAAATCAGCAGTCAATCATGCTGTCGACCAGCGACATTTCTCAAAAAAAGTTGGCCTGTGTATAATTCTCGTAGCCCTTTCATGCAGATGGGACTGCTTGTTATCTGACTCACTGAATGCATAGCATAGTAAAAACATTTGGTAACACTTTACTTGACGCTGGTGTCATATGCATGTCATTACAGTGTCATGATAAGTCATAAACATTATGTCCATGTCATAAGCATTTTATGACTGTTGGCCTTAAGTGACATTCGGTTATGGCAAAATCAATGTCACTTAAGGCCAACAGTCATAAAATGTTTATGACATGGACACAATGTTTATGACACGTGCATAACTGTGCCATGACACTGTTATGACACTGTAATGACATGCATATGACACCAGCGTCAAGTAAAGTGTTACCAAACATTTGTTTCATGCTTTGCTAACAAGCATCCCCATGGTGATGATGAGACACTTAGCTCCATAATGCACAACGTTCCTCCAGTGGAACTCTGGAATAGTCACAGAAGATGACTGTAATAGTCATCTTCTGTTTACATGTTCATTGTTAAATGTTGAATGTTAAATGTTCATTTATACTGTATTTATTATTGACCACTTATTGTTACTAGTCTATCACTACCTGTCCTGTCTTGCACTTTATGTCAGTCTGTAAAATGTCAGTCTTGTACTGTATATGGGTGGTCGATGTGACGCCTTGTTTTTTCGTAACATTGGTTAAAAACCTACAAAACTGTTAATTTTCCTTTAAAAAAACAAATGTCAATGAAAGAAGATGTGGTACATTATGTTCCATATTAGTCTTAGATGAGAAGAAACATTTTTGTTAAGATTTATGTAAAGGTTTATATGTCAAATATCCTGCGGTGTGACTGTAACATTAATGAATTAATGAACTGTAATTTAATTTTGAATAATGTATGAAGCATTTGGCGTGATTGCATAAATATTAACTTTATATTAAGATATGTGAATGTGAAAAAAACTCAAGACAGACTGGCTCCTTACCAGTAAGTACCTCAGTTATTGGAGAGTGCTGTGGAAGTTTATGGTGACTATTAACCTCGTAGCCTCTTACTGCAGCAGGGGTCGCCGGTGACCCTATTCACTTGCTGAAAATGCTTAACTACATCATAACAACATTGCTGTGACATTACAGTGAGCCATAGTGTGCGTTAAGGGGTCAATATGTCTTCATATTGCAATGTTTCTGTCACACCATGCTTAGGTTCATTTTATGGTGTCCTGTGGTGTGACTGCTCTTATAGAAGGAAAAAAAATGTTTGTTTTATTAAATTAAAACACATATTAAGATTAAACACAATATCATTCTCAAGTTAGCATGAGCTCAGATGTCAGTCATGTGTACAAAAGGATTAAAATGGCCATAAGGCAGTGAATTTCCTGTGGTGTGACTTCATTTTCCTTGTGGTGTGTGACATGCCTATGCAATGTGTTGATGCAGGACACATTTTCCCAAAAATGACAAAAATAAGGCGAAATTCCACGGACCACTAAGTGCTTTATTTTTTTCTATTTTTTTCCAATTGTTTCCATCATATTTTTCAGGAATTGGAAAACTTTTTTTTTTTTTGTGTTACGCCCTTAAACGTCAACCACCCATATGTCTATGTCCTGGTATGGTAAAGACAGAAAACGCAATTTCATTTTCCTTGTATGACTTGTGCATATGAAGAAAGTGACAATAAAAAAAGCTGACTTGAAAAGTTATAAAGTTGAAAAGTTAACTACCATAGGACTACACTACTATGACATAACAGGGCCTTAAGTAATGCACTAAGACTTGGTCATTGCCATTCTGGTGACAGCAAATTTATGACGTTGTGCCTTAACGGGTTAACTTATGGCACTGCCTGCATATTGTAGGTGAATATGGACTCAGCAGGAAAGATTCTGAATGTCCAGAGGATACTGTGATCTGGCACTGGGACCAACGCTGTGGGACATTTAAGTACCCGGAGGCCTGCAGGGACTGTTCACGGTGTGACACGGATAGTAAGTAAACCAGAAACCCTTTTCATGTTGCTTAACTCTATGAATGGCTTATGTTACTGTCAGTATTTAATCTATATTCAGTCAGTCATTGAAAGTCAGTACAAAATAGTAATAATTTCCCCACATACAAAGATTTGTGGTTTGAGGTCATGTCGCAAGGTATATGTTCACGTTTCTAGATGTATCAGTCTTATACTTATACCTGTTTTTCTCGTAAGGAATCAGGCTACCTTTTTGGGGTTGTGTGTGTGTGTGTGTGTGTGTGTGTGTGTGTGTGTGTGTGTGTGTGTGTGTGTGTGTGTGTGTGTGTGTGTGTGTGTGTGTGTGTGTGTGTGTGTAAGGGGGGGGGGGTTGTGTCAGCCTGCTTATTGTGTTTTCCACAGAGAGCAAGAAGACGCATAACTGACTGTGGGCTATCCTGTGTGACCTAGTAACCTCACACCTCACCAGTGGTGATGCTCAACATAACTACTTTGATTTTTCTTTCTTCTAAAAGTGACAAGTCAGGCTTTCCATTTCTGTGACTTGTGTATTTACTAAGTGATGGTATGTATCAGTATAGTACAGGGCATTTTACAGGACATTGTAAAATGAAAAACTTAATTTTTTGGGAGCACATAACAACATTATGGAGCTATAGAAGTCACCGGGGCATCTTCAGATGTGGATAGTTTACTGTTTTAATGGGCACGTGCCAAGACTAATGTTTCCACATTGTTGCGTCTTCTTCGGAGTCAAATTGACATAGTGACTTCTTGCAGTATCTGCAATTACTAGTCCTTTCCTGTGACGCACCAGATTGTGAAGTACAGGGGTACGTTCCAATATGTTACCTTGCATCCTCGTACCAGGAAGTAATACGTCGTGATGACATCACTGACACTGTATTTCAATATCTCGCAAAAGCTCAATTGTAAAGTCATTTTCTCATGTGAGAATTGGATGGTGAATAAAGAACAGTCCCCCAAAAGTTGTTGTGACTTGGCTGACAGCTGGGAAACTTAATAGTTTTCTCCACGGAGGCTGGGCCAGCAGGCGGGGCGACCCAGGTGAAAAACCCATATACTTAAAGTGTACTTTTTTTGACCGTACTTAGTACAAAGTGTACTGTTTTCGGCGATTTAAAGTGCGCTTCATTGCACTATTAGTGCGCTGAAGCACTACTAAAGCAGTACTTCAGCACACTTGCAGCACACTGAGGATGCTAAATTGGCACCGCTTTTGGACAACTTTAAGTGCACTACAAGCATACTTTTGAAAGTATGCTCCAAACACGCTTTTCATGCATTCGTATGGCATTAAGAGTGTGCTTGAGTACACTTCTATAACATTTTATTGTTACTAGAAGTTCAGTAAAAGTATATTAACTTCATGCTTCTTTGGACTACATTGGGACATTTTAAGTCTGCAAAAAGTATGTCACATTAAGTATTGTAAATATATAACAGGTATGCTTGAAGTATATTTACAGTACACTCCCAAGTACATGAAATAATATAAATGTAATACTACAATCCATGCTGGTCCTCAGAGCTTGTACATTACACACAGCCACATGTCACAGTAGTGATACAGTATGCATGCCTAGCACAACTGACAATCATTGCATTGTTGCAGAGATTTCAGATACATATTTCACTTTATTTCAATCTTGTTCCACCTCCCTGCATTTGATCACTTCAATTGATCATTAATGGTATCCTTACATTCTTTGTTTGAACAACTAGTTCCAACTTACCTCCCACGATAATATCATGGGAAGTGTGAGCCTATATATACCAGAACATATACGTGACCATCATAATGACAGTGGGAACCTGGTCATTTTTTGTGTACCACTTTAAAATTGTAAAACTCCTAAAATAAATACAGAATATAACAATGGGTAATATTTTCATGCAAACCAAAAATATTCCTTCAGGATAAATGGCTTTCTGTTTGAGAAATTTAGCTCCAAGAAGTGCATTGCATGATGGGACATGTATGATGGTGCATGATGGGTAAATGCACTTTGTGTAAGCGCACTTTGAAGATATTTGGGTGAAGTAGCCTACAATCATGGTGCACAAAAAGTGTACTTGCAATATGTTAAAACGATTTACTTTAAAGTGCACTATAGAAAATCACACTTCAAAGACATTTGAGTGAAGTGTAATCATATTGCACTTTAAAAAAGTACAATTGCAATATGTTATTAAAAAATACACTTTTAGTAAGTTCACTATTAGAACACTATTAGTATATTCCTCTAAATACACTTTAGCCAAACATCTTCGAAGTCCACTTGAAGT
Source organism: Engraulis encrasicolus (assembly GCF_034702125.1). NCBI lineage: Eukaryota > Metazoa > Chordata > Actinopteri > Clupeiformes > Engraulidae > Engraulis > Engraulis encrasicolus. The sequence goes on along the minus strand of NC_085866.1, from coordinate 25,375,859 downwards.
ATGGTTCGCTAAGTGTACTTTCTTTGAGAGCAACTTAATTACATCTAATTTTACGTACACTTTAAATAAGCATATTGTAAACATACTTTTTCTTAGCACAAAAAGCACGAGTGCACTTTTAACATGCTAAGTACACTTCAGTCATGCTTTTATTGTACTAAATTGAACCACTTTTTCACCTGGGGAGGCTGCAAGCACAAGTGGAGGACGGCGGTATCGGATCGGAAGTGCAAAAACCTGGATCGGGACATCTCTAGAGGACGCATATTGGAACGCACCCCAGGAGCGCAGAGGATAGCTTTCTCTTCTACACAACACCATGGAGCGGTGCTCTCAAGTAGTTAAAACAGGGGGGTTGTTGCCCAGCCCTGGCCAACCGGTGGAGCACTCCCCTGCCATGCGGCTGGGTTCGATTCCCGGCCCGGGTCCTTTGCTGACCCCTCTCCGTCTCTCTCCCAGTTCGCTTCCTGTCCACCTCTCACGCTGTCCTGTCGAGTAAAATAGAAAAAGAACAAAAAAAGAGAAATCTTTAAAGCAGGGGGGTTGTCACTTTTTTAAAGGAGGAGAACATTTTGCATGGACCCCCTTCATAATCATATTGCATTGGGTTTTTTTGTAGCTTTTAAAACTTTTTTGTCAATTTAATGCAAAAGTGTAGGGTGTGTATAATTTTTGTGTGTGTGTGAATTGTGGGCCTACTGTGTGTGTCAGTCACATGTAGAGTAGAATAGTGTACTTTTATTGTCTCTTCTTATGGAGTAAATGAAATGAATGGGGTGTCGTGCCGAAAAGCGAGTCCCTGCCAGAACACGAGTGCTCTCATTGAAACCAATGACCAATTTTTCAGATATTTTTTACCCATTTTTGCAGACAAATCCGACACAATTTAAGATGGAAAGCCTATCAATAGAGCATCTGCATTCCTTCTGGAAGTACCACAAAGAGCTGGTTACAATTTCAGTATTATTTCCATAAAAGAATCGAAGAATTGTCATTGTGTTACGGTTTCATTCAAATAGCTCATATTAAAGAGGCACTAGGTAGGATGACATCATTTTGTTCGGTGCACAAGGCATGCCTGTCTCAAAATCTACACCGTAATGAGAAAATGCTGTTCAAATAAACTTGCGGTGAGACTGTTTTTCATCACAGAATGCCAGCAGTTGATACAAATCTGAATATGGTATGTAAAGGAATGTTTCAAATGAAAAGAGTTTCTCACGACACTCGTTCGGTCCGACGCTGTCAAAAGTTGCATTTGGGGTTTTCTGACAGTGGACCGTGGAAGTGGTCGCGATAAGGCATCGTTCAATTACTAAAGACTCTCATAAGCATAGGCTGACTCGGGACCGTGATTAATTAAACTTTTAATCCTACCTGGAGCCCCTTTAAGTGGAGGACGAGTAATGTTTCATAAGCACATGTTTAGTTCATTAATTATGTAGTTAATTCTGCAAAAAATAGTATAATTTTCTATAATGAGGGCACTCGTGTTCTGGCAGGGACTCGCTTTTCGGCACAACAGGGGCTTCACTGTACAGTAGAGATCCTCTTCAACCTGCTCTGCTGTAGTACTTTCACATACTGAATTGCAAACCACCTTTTCATGGACCCACAGGGGTGCCCACGCCCCACTTTGAGAACATCTGGGTTAATGCAGCACTTCTTTTGCCTGCTCAACACCAGACTAAGGACGCAAGTGAGATGGTCTGGAGGCTACCTATGCAATTTGGCATTGGAAAGGTGTGGGTGATGATTGCCCATGGCCGTTTATTGGGCGTTGCGAATGTGTCATTTGGCATACATAAGTTTGCCCATAGCCAATCATGTCGCTTGTATCTGTTCAAACAAACTGCAGTCATCGCCTTTCCACCCCTCCCCACTCTCTGATTGGAGCTTAACATCTGATACCACTCCCCCTGAGGGATAGAATCCATGCTGTCTTTCGGATCGGAGCGATTGTGCAAAGCAGCATGGGATTTCCCAGGCTACCACTTATTGACTGGAGTGATTAGACATGACATTGAAGCATATTCCTGTCGCACACCAAATGCCATGGTCAGGTCTTGTTGCCCTATGCATCAATGGTGTGTGTGGGCCAACTGTAATATAATATGTATAGGCTATTTAAATTGATCTCATGGGCTGAATAAAATGGCTCAGCGGGCCAGATTTGGTACCTGGGCCCGAGTTTGACATCCCTGACTTACAGTATGCCATTATTTACCTCTTTCCTGTAAAGTCCCGTGTCATTGTAGCTCTGACTCACAGTGGTTAGAGGGGCAGGGCATGTCAGAGCAAGGTAAGAACAGAGGGGTCAGCATCCTGACAGCGAACTTTACATTACATTGCATTTATCAGATGTTAACGTGTGTACTTTGTTGTCATTTTATTCAATTTCAGATAACCAAGTTGAGAAGAAGGAATGTAAAACCAAACACAACCGTGAATGCAAATGTAAAGATGGATTTGACAATAAAGGAAGTGATGGTAACCCTATATGCATTGAGAACAAAACGAAAAGCAAAACAAAAACTATATGTAAGGACGTTTCTTTTTTTCTTGAATGCTCTGAGAAAAATCTCCAAATTCCGTTTATTACATATTTACATTGCATTAAATTTAAATTCATTAATACATTATTTACTTTTAATTTACTATGTTCGTACAATTATTAAATTATTTTACATATTTCCTTTAGATAATACTACCCATAGTATTTCTTTAATCTTTCTCTTTCTCATATTGCATATTGAATGACAACTGTGTATGATGATATGCTGTATGAATATTGCTATAAATTGTTTACTTGGTGTTCAGAATATGATCTACTTAACTGTACATTAACTGTAGGTTTCATGTAAATGATTGGCGTGTTCAGCTGCTCTTCCATATTGGCTATTGGTCTTTTATTTGCTGAGGGTTTTATTACCATACGTTCACTGGCTTTTACTTTGTCCATGGTTTTAAGTCGTACAATCACAATGCAAAGTTTGAGATGCTTCTAACAGCTGAACATTCCACTGAAGAGGGAACACATTATAGTCTAACGTTTTTTTTTTTCAAACATTTCTTTATTAAAGTTTTTTAGTCTTTAACACAAACACAACCCCAAACCCAAGGCACATACAAAACAAATAAACAAACAAATAATAAAAAACCCAAATAAACAAAAAAACAATAAAATAAACAAATGAATTATAGCCTAACGTTTTACATATGAGCAACTGTCTCCTTATCTAGTTGTCCTTTCTGTGACCTGTCCCTTTTTCTAGGTAGTCGGGGTGAGTTCATGGATCAAAATGGAAAGTGTGCACATTGCCAAAGGTAAATTGCATCTTTTCTTTCCATTGTTGTTGTTATTTCTCATACATTGGCCTTGACCTACGAGACCGAAAGCTGATTCACCGCTGTGATTAAAAGACTCCTGCAGTGACTACTGCGAATTATTTGGGTCGGCCATGTTGTGGTTTTCCTGTGTATGTTTTTGTAGCGCTGAAATTTCCTGGCATGAAAAAACTACAGTACTAAGGACGTTCTTAATAGGCAGTTTCCTTTGAAGCATCAGGTAGAGACTTGCTAGGAGAATTCCCCCTCACCGCCTAAAGAGTTCACATTGTGACCCCAGAGTCTGTGCATCACTTATCTGGTGAATATGGACACCATATTGGGGTTGCTGTTTGACTGCCAGACTGATGATGTATTGTTGTTGTATTGTGGACTCGACTACACTATAACAGAATTGATATGATATTACCGATACCGAGAGCTGTAGCCTCTAACTGCAGATAGGGTCACCGGCGGGCCTGTTCACTATTTACTGAAAATACTCAACAACATCATAACAACATAGCTATGACATTATCGAGAGACTTAAGTAACAGATTAAGACATAGCCATTACAATTTTGTGAAAATAAGGTTATAACAGAGACTCTGTGCAGAGGCGTTAAGTTTATAACAGAGGCTCTGCGCAAAGGCGTTAAGATTACAACAGAGGCTCTGTGCAGAGGCGTTCATCCAGTATTGCATAGCCTACACGTAGTGCTTCAGTGCAGGGTCAGGGAAATCTCCCAAGGTGATCTCCCCTGGGTGGGAGGCCATACTCCATGGGGAGACATGCTGTGTAATGGCACCAATAGACCAGACGCGACATGAGCGACTCCGGAGACAGAAGTAATTGACTTTGTTTTGAGTCGCTGGAAACAGAAGAGACAAAAGCAATTTGAGCAACTAGAGGCAATTTGAGTAACAGTTTGTAGTTGGAATTGTAGTTGGTAGTTATGCAAAAATGTCGGAATGCTTGCATACTCTGTCGCTTCTATCTCTCGTATTGGTCTTGCTGCACCGTCCAGCGATTCTTTGTTCTTTATCTTGTTGCTACCAGTGTGGTCACCCGGTTAATAACCAAAGCACCAATTTTTAGCCATAATATTTTAGTGAGGGGTGCAGTGGTGCATTGCGCTAATGCCCCATACCCAGTGCTTGAAGTGGAAAAAGGAGGTGCAGGAACCCTAATCGTCTGCAAATACCATCCAAAGAGAAGTGCAGGAACCCTGATTTTCATCAGTACCAAATCAGTACAAGTGATGTTTTTGCAGGCCTATTGACTGCACACATTTCGAAAATCTTGTTTTGAACTTATATAATGCGGCGCACAAGATAAGTTCTGCTGGAACGCTGATGATGAAAATGATGAGGAAGGGGAACGGGGTTCCCCCCACTTCAAGCTCTGCCCATACCATCATGGGGCTAATTGTCTGTGGGGATGAAGGTTTGGGTCTGGCCTGGTCTGCCATTCCCCAACCCAACTCCATCTCACTCTCTCCCACTCTTTTCCTGCCATGACCCCCACTTTCACTTCCCTTATATGAATAAAAAGGCACAAAAGTCCAGGAAAAAAGGTCAAAGTTTGCCCACCACAATGTAAACGTGTAATCTGCCCGTACGTAACCCCCACCCCCCTGTCTCATCCCTGCCCGGTTCTTGTTTTTGGGGGTGGGCTGGAGTAGGGGTGGGTGGTTTTCTTGCCTTTACTGGATCGGGACAAATCCGTAGACAGGATTTGGTTTTGGTTTCAGTGATCAGAGTATGATTAAGTATTGGTTTTCATATTGGTCCAAATCTTGGATTCAGCTTTCAGCAGAACTATGGATGACAAGGCCCTACATAGTATCATTCTGATGAGTGACTCACATCTCACATTTGCAGTACATAAATCATAAAATTATACATTACATAAAAACAACCATACCAACCATACAACCAACCAACCATACAACCATTGTTCATACATTGTTCTACTACAGCGTACATGTACCCCATACTTGCATTTACCCAACTGTGCCACCATCTATACAGCCCCACATGCAACACATATCTTGACCAATACATCACCCATGTTACGAAGGTCATCATGTACAAGCAGTATGTAGCAAGTGCACACACCAAATAAACATGCCACAGTCAACCATACCAGTTTTAATTGAACTCTTAAAGAGTAGAAATGAAGCTCATTTCAGATAAGATTTGGTTCCACTTGTTGTAATTCTACAGGTTCGAGTCCGGACTGGGTCCTTTGCCAGCCCCACCCCATCTCTCTCTTTCCCATTCTCTTCCTGTCATACTTTTGGTTGTCCTATAATCAATGAAGACACAGAAGCCCTTCAGAAGAGCTGTAGAGCTGCAATTACTCTGGCCACCTGCAGACTTCTCTCTGACTTATGACTGCCCTGTTTTAGAGTCATTTGACTCTCCATAGTACGCTATCTGGATTGGTAAAGGTTTTCTCTGCAATATTGACACCTCATTTTCTACTGTGCAGTGTTAGTCCAGCCAGCGTGTAGTCAGGCATGTGTTGTTGTGTGGAGGAGATAGTTTTGTTAGGAAGGAAAGCATTGTTTTGTCCCCAGCATTTACATGTAGGTATAGCATGGATATAGCTCTGGCCTAATGACTTGGTCAGCTGCAGGTTCGATTCGGCATTAGGTATTAGGAGGAAAACACAAAGAAATGGTCTTCTTGGAACTGCCAAATGACGTTTGGGTAGGGGCATCCCCCCTACACTATCACTTCTCCCTTTTCGTCCCTGTGTTCCCTCCGATGATGCAAGTCCTAGCCATGGTGACGTCATTAAGACTTTCCTGCATGCACTGTAGGTTTAAGGCTCCTTATAAACGTAATCCATTTTTATAAAGACATCTTTACTGTATTTATGATTGTCTACGGACTTGAAAATATTGATGGGTGTATGTGCATGCGATCATCTTTTGGAAAGGGAATCTTGACACATAAACTTAAAGAATTCTACCGCAGATGACAAATGGTACAGATAATATTTAGGCCCAATCTCAATTCACCCCTTGGCCCTACCCCTTACACCCCCTCCGTTTGGTGTAGGGGTAGGGGTATCCCAATAGTCGTTAAGGCAGAGGGGTAGGGGTAAGGGGGAGGGTGTTGTAGCCCTCAAAAAGGAGGGGTTCGGACAGGCAGACTGAGTTTGTGTTTATTTGGAAGGCTTTGTTAGATTCACAACTCTAGCATTTTGGTGAAAAATATTACAGCCAAGATGCTTTATGTAAAAACTGTTGAACAAGGCCCTGCCGTGGCTGACCCGGGTTTGATTCCAGGCCCGGTTCCTTTGCCGGCCCTTCCCCGTCTCTCTCTCCCCACTCGCTTCCTGTCACCACCCTCACTGTCCTATCATAAATAAAGTCAGAAAGACCTGTTTTTTCCTTTTAAAAAAATGTTGAACAAAACAACTTCATTGCTCTTTATGGCTCAACATTTGTTCCCTCCCAGAGAACACTGTAGAAAACCAGAGTGTAACGGTACACACATCTGTTCCGAAGAAGGTGAGTTTGACATTCTCATACCCTTATGTAGTTGTCCTTCCCTGTTTGGTTATTGTGTAAAAAACACATAGTATGTACACACTGTACTGACTGGAGCTTTATTTTTCCAAGGAAATGGAGTTGTTGAAAAAGAGCTGCCCATCTGGCTGATTGTGGTCACCCCGGTGATGACTGTACTGCTGGGGATCGTATGCGTCGGCCTCATGGTGACTGTTCAGCGCCGTAGAACACCCTTCCGGAATGGTGAGGAAGTCAATGGAAAGCTGCCTACTCATCATGACCAGAACGCATTTCAAATTAGACAGATGCCCATCACACGGTTGAACGGAGGAGGTGAGTAAAAAAAACTTCCGTCTTAGAATGGCATGACCAATTATCAATGGCCATGTCCATTGCATTTCTAGAAATCACTGTAACATATCAATAGCAATAGCAATAGTATTTATAGCACATTATCATACACAACTGCCATGTGCTTGAGTGGAAAGAAAGGAGAGAGAGAAGAAAAATAAAAAGTAAGACCGTAGATTACCCACCAAAAGCAGATATGGAAATACAGCTGTGTTTAATTTCTTTGACACAGGCACTGTTAGAATAGCTCTAATTTCAACAGGAAGCTGGTTCCAGCATTTGACAGCCTAATGGCTAAATGCCATTTCATCCTGACTGGATTATACCTAGGCAAACCAGTAGAGGAGACTCTGAAGCCTGAAGACAAGATTTGGATGACCGTGCTCTAGTATATCTGCTAAATAATTAGGGCCAGTTAGTGATTTATAGAAAATAAGATGCGTTTTCAGCTCAATTCGGAACTTCACTAGGAGCCAGTGCAATGACCTAAGTACTGGACTGATATGATCTCTTTTCCTTATTTTGATAAGAATTCTATCAGCAGCATTTTGGATTACTTGAACTATCTGTCTGGCTTTTGGGGAAGGCCTATAAGTATGGTACCACAATATTAAACTCTACAGGAAATAAAAGTATGGATTAATTTCTACAGATCCTGTTTAGATACAAAACGTAGTCTTAGCTATGTTTCTAAGTTCCAAAAAGCTGATTTAGTTATGTTATCTTATTTTAAGTAAGTAGCACATACATAAAATAGATTTTTTCCCCCTACTCAAAGCCATGAGTCCATGTGCACAGTCAGTGTCCAGGTGCTGGCCTCATGCAGTCAAAGTTATTCAAGGAAAAGAGGGGGTAAATCACAGCACACACTGGTCTTATTTGCTGAAACTTTCTTAGGTGAACAATAGGACTGTAACCATACACTCAACTCACAATTCGGTATGTATCACGATTTCCGTCCTATGGTTTGATACACCCAACGGTTTTATAAATGTATCTTTTAAAATTAATTATTTTGCTTTTTGCTTTTGTTCTCTGGACCGAAGGGTAACAGAACTTTGAAAGGGCGTATCACGATACTGCCTCCTTGCACCACGATACAATATCGTGACTCTGCATATCACGATTTCTCAGTTCGATACAATATTGTTACAGCCCTAGTGAACAACGTGTGTCGCTATTGCTTCAAGCGGATATTTGGTGTATAAACTATTAGGCGTATAAACTTATAGGTGTATAGACTAATATGCGTATGAACTATTAGACATATAAACTAGTAAACCTTCAGCAAAGAACACCAGTGTATTGTGATTTACCCCTCTTTTCCTTGGATAATTTTTTTTCCTAATCATATGTTGTTCATAAATCAATATACAATGTTTTCCTAGCTTTGTAAAAAATACTAAATAACAAATTGTCAATATGATAACTAATAATTATGCTTCTTTTCTTAACAGATCATTCCTTTGATCCTCTGTTGAAACCCATTCCACGGGTTAGTGCTGCCATATATCTTTTATTATGCCATCCCACAGTCCACCATCAATGTGTCAGACAGAATAGTTATTATTTCGTCATTGAAGCACAGTACATTTTTTCAGAAATATCTGATGCAGGGTCATGATGATATGCATTACAACAGCTAATGGTAATGAATTTACACATAAAGTTTTCTCTGCAGCTGCAGGTGACACATTAGAGATAACCGAACAATCATAACCAACATGTGTGCCTGCAAACTGATGGAATTTCAATGCCTTACATAATGAAAGCATTACAGATTTGATTTCTGACCACACCATTGCTTACTGGAGTTGCTCTACACCATATCATTACATTGCATTTTGATGATTTTATTTTGTCTTTTTTTCTTTCAAAGGACATGATGGCAACAGCACCTGTTCTGGACGTCCCTGTGCAGCCTTCGGAGGACGGCCAGATGAACACCTACCCCAAACTCCTGATGACGAACGAGTGTAGGGAAGGTCTCTTCCCCTTGGCCCCTCTCCAGAACAGGCAGCAGCCTTGTATGTCCGCCAACCCTTTCCTTAACCCCTTTTAACCTTTAACCCTTTTAGGGAAAGGGTGCCCTCTGCCTATTTAATACTAAATATCTTAGCCTCTGAAGCACACACACATGAAATAGGTTGCATTTAAAAGCTAGGACCCTCATTTTGCATACCATAAGAATGTGTTCATTCAGCTCTAACATACACCCACATTTTTCATAAAAAACCCTCAAATCTCAAGAGCCTGAATGCAGTGTATACAGTATGTGTCTCCAAGCTAAACTGGGTTAATATAATACTGCAATAGATTTAAGTTGCAGCTTGTACCAGTGCAGTAGTTGCCACGTATTGCAACAAAATATACAGTATAACAATTACAACAATCAGATTTGTATTAAGTGAGCTTTCAAGTTTCATATTCAAGTAGATTATTACTGTCTTTGATACTCTCTGCATTTTTGTAGGTTGAGATTGTCAAGATAGATCAATCAATATGAACAAATTAAATAGCTATTTATTTAAGTCAGTGACCGGGTCTCTTACACAGATGGCTAAAATGTCACGGCTATCACACGTTTGCTTCGAGCTACGTAGGTCGTCGCTGGTGTCAAGCACTGCTGTAGGAAGTAGGCTGAAGCACGCTGATAACTCAGGGGTGTAATAGGCCTACTTCCTTTCAATATACGTGTATTTGAAGATGCGTTGTCCAGATTATCAGGTTTTCTTATAAAGCCATCGCAGCTTCTTCTCTCTTCCCTCCACACCGTGGGTGTATCACACGCTGCAGGAGGTGACCGACGCGCGTGGTTGCAGATTAACATCATAGATACACGCAATGCTACCAGAGAAGTATGATACAGTGTGGAAAACAGAGAACACAATTTTCACACAAGAGTTATGCAAGTACACCCACACACACGGTCAAAGATAACGTCAAGATGTTTTTTTTTATTATTTGACTTCATATTTGGTCAATTTTAGTTGGCCTGGTGGTGTCTCTGTGCATGACCTTTATGTGTCGGTCTCCATACTGTATCTCCCAGGCATTGTTGAAGAAATGTAGTGGTTCTCAATTATAGTTCTCAATTTTTTTTGAACAAATATCCAGGACTCATGGCATCTGTCTCATTTATCTACCCATTTGAATTGTTTATCTAATGTACTTTTTATGTAATTTGGTCACATGAGGCTAAAACTGAAGTAAACTGCACTGTGCTGGCACTACTGGAAGGGTCAGCACAATTATATCACTATTATAGCCCTCTATGGGTCCCTGTTGACCTTAGAGGGGCACGACAAAAGGGACAGTTGTCCCGGGCCCAGGGAGAGAGGGGGTCCTCATTATTATATTGTATGTATTGGGCTTGGGGCCCTTTCAGATTACTTTGTCCTGGGTCCGGTCTAAGCTCTCAGTGGCCCTGCATGGCGTGGGACCACTATGAGTGCCTGAGTGCCACTGTGTACACCTGTGCATTTCTCTTGACTGTTCTGACATGTTTGTTCTCTCTCTCTCCCTTTCTCTCTCTTTCATTCTCTCTCTCTCTCTCTCTCTCTCTCTCTCTCTCTCTCTCTCTCTCTCTCTCTCTCTCTCTCTCTCGTCAGATGCCACCCAACACCACGAGCCTCAGGTGCTCTACGCCATCATCAAGGAGGTCCCCGTGCGGCGCTGGAAGGAGTTCCTGCGGCTGCTGTCGGTGCCGGACGAGGAGATGGAGCGCGTGGAGCTGGAACCGGGCATCTCCTACCTGGAGCGCCAGTACCAGATGCTGCGCCTCTGGAGCCAGGGCAGGAACGCAGACCTCCGCCACATAGACTCCACCCTTAGGGCCATGAACCTGACCAGCTGCGCTGACAACGTGCAGGAAAAACTACAGGGGGTCTTACAAACCATGCTGCTATCGCCGACTGAACAAGCATGACGAGAGAATCTACTATATATTCAGTTTTCGGAATCATTGGAGAATGTTTTTTTCCCCTCAAATATCTGAGGAAAGACTGTGTGTGTGTGTGTGTGTGTGTGTGTGTGGGGGGGGTTCTGGGTATGTGTGTGTGTGAGAGTGTTGCACAGAAATTGTATATTGTATTTATAAATTGTATTTTTGTACTTGCCTATTGTTCTCAGATATGTGTTACACATTGTAAAAGCATTTCACAAAGACAGATTTGTACTGTATCTGCACTGATCTTGATACTTCAGGGAAGTGGTTATTATGCATCCTACTGTAGGTGTACTGTGTACTGAATACTACTTCAGAAAAGTGAACATGTGGTCCATTTCAGAAAAGTAGCCAAAGTAGTTTGGTTCCTTTTTCATGAATCCAGATATTTGGATATTTACATAACTTACCTCTTCAGTAATTTGGTCAATTGGGCCTTAATTTCATGGTGTACAGATAAAACAAGTGAAGTGAGTGAAAGTGACAGCCCATTGGGAAACTCCAACTCCCATTGACATTGTGACACAGCACTCCACAGCACACAAGTGAACACTGTACACTGCACACAAAATTGCATTTATGCCTCACCCATGCAAGGGGCCAGCCCTCAATGGCGCCCCTAGGGAGCAGTGCAGTGGGACAATAGCATGCTCAGGGTACCTCAGTCATGGAGGAGGATGGGAAAGAGCACTGGTTGATTACTCCCCCCACCAACCTGGCGAATCGGGAGTCAATCCAACAACCTTTGGGCTACAAGTCTGACGCCCCTACCGCTTACCCATGACTGCTCAACAATGGGAAATAGTATTGATTGGTCTGCCATGTCAGAAAACAAACAGGTACATTGAGTGCTTCAGAGTTTTCTCCCTTTCTCTTTGGTGCTCATCTGTGTATATTTTTTTCTGTGACATTTTGAGACATAAAATGTTTTATGAGACATAAAATGTTTTTACTATCACAAGATGAGTTTGGTCTGTTGTTTTCTACTTTAAAAAAATCTTTTTGCCTAAAATAGTTTTGTTCATTATTGAACTGTCAATAAAACATGGACAGGAGCCTCGCTAGAAATGTTGGGCCCCATGAAAGATTTGAATTTTGGGGCCCCTTTAGGGACCCTGTCAGTGATGTCAGTGCTTGGGCCCTTAGAATCTGTATCACTTTTACCCCCCTAGCAGCACTCATGAACATGAACAAATTGTTCTCTCCCTCTTTCATCTTGTAAACTGCTCAGACTAATCAGAAGAGTACACACTGGGCCTCTCACCACAATCTTCCGTTTTGATCATCAAAGCAATGACTTCTTGGTGGTAAATGTCAAGGCGCGTCACCCATATTTACTGAGTTGGTGGCTGGTGCAAATCCCATTTGGTTGAAGGCCTTGCAGCTGAAGTCAGGTAGCCAAATGATTGAGTGTTTGGCGTTGCCTGGGCAACAGCAGGCATGTTGTCAGTCGTCAGCTGTCTAGCCAGGTTGCAACACTGTAACCAGGTGGGCTCTGTGTGCAAGTATACGGGGGCTAAGCCAGTATAGCTGTTCATAAAGTTATTTCAAAGCATAAAGGTACAGCCAACATTTTTTTTCAGCAGATGGAATAAAAAGAGACCGTTGTAGAGAAGCCGCAAGGTAATGTTACCCTTTTCTCCCAAGTAGGCTAATTTGGGGATCATATTTCAAACATGGGGGCAACATATAACGTTAGGCTCTCACACGGAAGTTTTCCTCCTCGAAGAAAGAATGGAAGGACCACACCAGGAAAGCTATTTTGAATTTACTGACTGTGTGGGCAACGCGTAAACTCTGCCAAACAAATAAGTTTAGAATGAGTTAGCCTAACTATTCTCGGCAAATGGGTGGATATGTCAGAACTGGACTCTATCGCTGTATGATTTACCAGAGAATCGCTGAACTGATGTAGTTCTAACCTATGCACCTTGCGCGCGCTCATGTTGTGTAGCCTACTTGTGCGTAATGCAGGTACGTCTCAAGCAATTATACAGTAAGCCTAATGGTCTCAAGTCATGCAAACAGAGCATAGGAGGTTGATCAGGATTCGGGAACATGACTTGAAGTACGGATACCCTACCCTTTGATGCTGGGTATTATGAGAGTACTGCAGGTGGATAACTACAAAACATGGCGACCAATCAACAACGCACAACGGCAGGACTGTGTCAAGAGGGCGACGCACTTGTCGCAGCAGGCTGCGCCCTGCAGGCTGCTGCCTGCTACACAAGTGCGTTCAAAACTCACGTAGGTTCTACGGTGGCCCACATGCGCAATTTAGACGTATCCAACTTTGGGAGAGTTGTTTCAGCCTTGGAGGGTTGGCTGGATGGCGAGGAGGAGGACGAACAGAGGTCCATGGATGGCCTCAACAAGGGCCTGGCAGCTGTCTTCCTGTCAATGCTGTGTCCCAACAACCTCTCTGCATCGCTCTTTAAAATGGAGAGCATCCTACAGAGAGCGGACCCCAGCTCGGAGGAGATATTTGCCCGGTGCTCTGCCCTTCTGAACAGCAAAGGTCAGCCTAACCCCACCGGCACCAGGCGTTTAATCCTGGAGCTCACCCGGGCCCTGGCTCGCTTTCTGACCGAGCCAGAGAACCCGACGAGAGCCCTTCAGCTGTACTTGAAAGCTTTCCAGAAGCAGAATTGTGAATGTGTGAGGCTCCTGAGGTCCCGGCAAGCTCACCACCTACCCAAAATCCTCCAGGCGTTTTCCGAGCAGATGCAAAAGTGCAGAGACATCAGTGGGAAAGGTCTGTCTGAACAGAAAACATTTGATGCAGTGGATTATAGCCCCCTGCAGGCGTCTGAAATCCTTGAGTTTCTATTGGCCCTTTCTCCAGGTGACCCCAACGTGCAAAAGTGGCAAGGTGAACTCTCATTGTCCCTTGGCAAGTTTGAGGAAGCCGCGGAGGCCTTTTCTCACGCACTCAACCTGTACGGATCCCAACCATCCAAAACGATGAACATAGACCACGGACGGCCGATGCTGAAGCCTGCCGAGAACCGGGCGAGCTGCCTCGTGGGCAGGGCGGCTGCCAACTTCTCGGTAGGCGGTCGCGCCGATGAGGTGTGCCACGATCTCGGTGACGCTTTCGCCGTGCACCCGGCCACGGCCAGGCTGCAGTTCCAGCGGCTCTTCTCCGGCAACGGGGCCGCCCCCGCCACCAGGGTCCTGCTCCGCCAGCAGGCCGAGCGAGGCCTGTCGGGCTACCGGGAAACCGTACTGGCCCGTCCGGACCTCCGCTCCACAGAGGGCCTGGAGCTGCTCGACCCGGTCCTCGCCCAGCTGCGGACGCTGTGCCACCTGGAGCCCGACGGCGGGGGCCGGGAGCTGCGCGTGCGGCTGGCCGACTGCCTGCTGCTCCGGGGGGAGGTGAGGGAGGCCCTGTCCATCAGCAGCCAGCTAGCCTCTGCCGCGCCGCCCCAGCAGAGCTACCAGAACACCGTGCAGGTGCTGTGCGGCTACGCCCGCCTTCTCTCCGACGACCACCAGGGGGCCATGCAAGACTTCCAGGCGGTGATCGAGCACCGGGCGCCACACCCGTCCAGCTGCGTGCGGGCGCTGTGCGGCAGGGGGCTGCTGCGCATGATGGCCGGGTAGGGCTGCTCGATTATGGGAAAATCAATATCGCGATTATTTCAGGCAATATTGATATCACAATATTTCAGACGATATTTCTGTTAAAGACAAATTATTGTGCTAAACTATTCACAATCTTCCCTCCCTTCAGAAGTGTGAGTGGAGGGCCACACAGACCGTGGTGATCTGCATGAGTGTTGGGTGGGTGGCAAGTCTGCTCTGTGCTCGCAATAGCGCAAGGGGAGGGGAATATATTGGGTACCTTTTGGCAGTATAGACAAATAACAAAAATATTGTTTCAACTCAATACTATGAAATATGATATAGTTTGACAGCAATATTGATGTCACAATTCAAAAGTTCCAAGATCCATGCACAACTTGTAGGTGTATTCAATATTGGAGTATTCAATACTGTAGCCCCTTAATGCACGCCGTACCTCCAGTGGAACGCTTTAGTCATTGACAAGTAATTACCATAGTACTACAATACTATGACATAACAAAGGGCCTTTATTAATGCACTACGACTTGGTCATTGCCACTGTGGTAACAGCAGATGTATAACGCTGTGTCTTAATGGGTTAAAAAGGAAAAAAAGTTTACCGCACACTTATTTGACTTTATGTTCAGAGTGAACAACACGTTTCGGTAAACTTTTTTCCTTTTAAAGTATCGATATCATGATATAAATTTGCTATATTGCACAGGTCTCACTACCTGACAGCGCTGGACTACCTGACGGCCAGCGGGCTGCAGCCCCAGGAGACGGCGTTCACCGTGCGTTGCCTGGTGCCATGGAACAGCCGGGGCCTGCTGTGCACCGTGCTGCTGGAGCAGGGGAGGGTTATGCTGGAGCACGTCGTGGCCAAGTGCTTGGGCCCATCATTGCCACAGGAGCAGGAACAGGCTGCACCGTCAGCGCATGGCAAGGATTCACTGTCCTCCTCCAAAGAGGGGTAATTTTGCTCAACACTCTCTTACTTACAATTTTTTTAAAAGATATTTTTTGTGGTCTTTTCGGGCCTTTTTCTGATAGGGATAGTGAAAAGCGACAAGAGAGATTGTGGAGAGAGATGGAGTAGGGTTTTGACTTTGACCCAGGCTGGATTCGAATGTGGGTGCACCCTGGGCATGCAAGCTCATATGTGGAGGGCTTAGCACACTGCACCACACCGCATCCCACTTACGCTTTTTTCGAATCTAGACACCACGTGTGCATTCCAATATGCAGACTTGCGTCCTCTACTTGTGCTTGTGGCCTCGTACCAGGAAGTAATACGTTGTGATGACATCACAGATAACAGCATTGTATTTCAATATCTCGCAAAAGCTCAATTGTAAAGTCATTTTCTCATTTGCAAACTGGATGGTGAATGCAAAACAGTGATTTGGTCTTTGCCATTCTGGTAACAGCAAATTTATGACGCCGTGTCTTAACGGGTTAAGTGATCCTGAAGAGGTGCCCGGGTGGTGTGCACGCCCCGGCCCAGCTTCTGATGGAGTTAATTGCTAAAAAAGATTCCACTACATCTTAACAGCATTTATATGACATTCTGAGAGCCTTGAGTGACAGACTTTAGATTAAGACTAGGTCAATATCCCATCTCTCTCCCCATTCGCTTCCTGTGCACCTCTCAAACTGTCCTGTCATCAATAAAGTCGTAAAAGACAAAAAAATCTTAAAATTTGGGTGTCCATGGCCCGTTGTCCTCCTCCAGGTGCCCGGGTGGAGTGCACGCGCTGGCTCAGCTGCTGATGGAGCTGCAGCCCGGCACGGACGCGGCCCAGATCCTGAGTGCGGACGCCCTGTACCAGCTGGGCCGCGTGGAGGAGGCCTACCGGCTGCTGCTGGCCATGGAGCAGCACAGCGCCGCCCGCTCGCCCGTCCTCGCCCGCCTCGCCCTGCTGCAGCTGCACCGCGGCTTCCTCTACGATGCCAACCAGGTACTGCACTCTGATTGTCAAGGATGACCTCATCCCTCGGCAGCACTCATCATTCTTCCTGATTCTTGTTCTCAGTCCTGTCCCTGAGTATAGAGTATAGAGAGACACAGCTCTTTGGCATGGATGTCCCTCATCCTTTGCCCTCTTTCTTAACCCTGTCCCCCATCCCAGGCAAACCCCCCCCCCCCGATCATCTGCTCAGTGGATAGAGTGTAGAGCAAGGGTGGGAAACCTTTTTCATTCGAGGGGCCACTTCAAATACGGTTCTCCCAGGGCCGTACTATGAACACAAACCAGGATTTCCTGCCTGCACTTTAGGCATATGGGTGGGAGACGTGACGCCTTGTTTTTTCGTAACATTGGTTAAAAACCTACAAAACTGTTATTTTCCTTTAAAAAACAAATGTCAATGAAAGAAGATGTGGTACATTATGTTTCATATTAGTCTTAGATGAGAAGAAACATTTTTGTTAAGATTTATGTAAAGGTTTATATGTCAAATTTCCTGCGGTGTGACTGTAACATTAATGAAACAATATATAATAATATATACTGTATATAAATTAACCAACAACATTTTGAATAGTGTATGAAGCATTTGGCATGATTGCATAAATCTTAACTTTAGATTAAGATATGTGAATGTGGAAAAAACTCAAGACAGTAATATTAACTACAAGTTCAATTTCGTAACACAAATTGCGTCCTGTGGGGTGACATGTATGTCAATGTTTGTGAATGGGCAGCTGCAAGACCAACTACAAGGGTCTTAAAGACTGGCTCCTAACCAGTCAGTACCTCAGTTATTGGAGAGTGCTGTGGAAGTTTAAGGTTACTCTTAACCTCTTAATATGTCTTCATATTGCAATCTTTCTGTCACGCAATGCTTAGGTTCATTTTATGGTGTCCTGTGGTGTGACTGCTCTTATAGAAGGAAAAATAGGTTTTTTTATCAATGAAAACACATATTAAGATTAAACACAATATCATTATCAAGTTAGCATGAGCTCAGATGTCAGTCATGTATACAAAAGGATTAAAATGGCCATAATGCAGTGAATTCCCTGTGGTGTGATTCCATTTTCCTGCGGTGTGACATGCCTATGCTATGTGTTGATGCAGGACACATTTTCCCAAAAATGGCAAAAATAAAGTGAAATTCTACAGACCACCAAGTGCTTTATTTTTTTCCAATTTTTATCCATCATTTTTTTCAGGAATTTGAAAAACTTTTTTTTTTTTTGCGTTACGCCCTTAAACGTCAACCACCCATATATTGAAGGCAGCCACCTTTACAACAGACTTCCAACTTCACTAGGCCCCCTGAAAAATATAGGTTAATTGTATAGCAAATGCAATTTCTAACCTTTCTTTCCAAAATATGTGAAAAGGCATAGCACTGAAATGATGTCTGGGGCTGGATAACACAGTCTGGAAAAAAATAACAGTCTGAAGGGCCGTAAACAGCCCTCAATACATAGGTTTCCCACCCCTGACATACAGTAGACAGATAGGGACTGAAATAGCCTGAAATAACCAATAACCTGTACGTAGCGTCTTTGTGCAGAAGGGCCCGCCCGGTGCCTCAACTACATCTTAACAGCATGGCTATGACATTAGAGAGAGGCTTAAGTAACAGTTAAGACTTGGTCATTACCATTTTGGTGACAGTATCTTTATAATATAGCCTCTGCACAAAGGGTAAGTAACTGTAAGACTCTTTGGATAAAAGCATCAGCTAAGTGTAATGTATCAAAGAAAATACTTTGATAAGCTCCAGTGTTTGCTCTGGTATCATTGCGCAACATCTTGTTTCAATCTGACACATATGCCACACATCTCTATGACACAAGCAGGTACCATGGCGACAGATTCAAACAAGTCGTGCTCGCCACCACAAACTCTGCTAAGTACCCCATTGTAATAAAATGTCTGCATTGTTGTCATGGTCTTCCACCTTGGTCACGCAAAGTCACACAATATGTGGATATTTTTTGAGAAATAATCATAATAACAATTTATTGAATGAAATAATAATACAATAATGCAATAATATAGTAATATAATAATACTTTTAGTTTTACATTTTCAGCATTCTACATTATAAGAAGCTCTTTGTAAATGTATCACTGTTTGTGACTAATTTAAGTCCACACATCCTACCGTAGTTCTTAACCTGAGAGCAGAGGGGAAAAGTTGTTACAACCAGAAATCTTCACTTCCTCTTCCCCCTGAATGTGTATTTTTTTTTTCTTGTGGAAAAGCCGTACTCTAGACTGTAATTCTTGTTCTTTATTTTAGTGGGTTAGCATGACAGACAGACAAACGGTTTGACCTAAGCCGAGATGTTGAAGGCTTAGGCTGAACTGTCTGTCGACCGACTAATATAAAAGTCGAGAGTGTGACTTTTGTACAAGAAATTTACAAATCTGTTCGCTCGCACTCGAAATCTTTTGTAAAAAAAAAAGATGGTTTTCAGCACACTCAGTTGAGCACACTGACCTCTGCATGTATTTTGGCAGCTCCTGAAGAAGCTGATCCAGTGTGGAGACACGAGTTGCCTGCGGTCGCTGCTGTCTGTGGCGGCCCACAAGGACCGTGTGCTGCTGGAGAAGCACTGCTACACGGCCTCCAAACGCATCCTCACCGCACACAGGGACGAGGGAGCCATACGCGAGGCCGTGGCCTACCTCTCCATCGCCATCATGGCCTCAGGTCACCTTCAAAATACAAAAAACTCTTCATCCTATCTTCCTTTTTTACTTTACTACTTACTACTGTATGATGCATTAACCCGTAACAAGACACACCGTTATAAATTAGCTGTTACCAGAATGGCAATGACCAAGTCAAAGTGCATAACGAAAGGCCCTGCGTTAAGTCATAGCGGTGCACTACTATGGTAGTTAACTTTTCAATGACTATTACAGCGTGCCACTGCCACAGGAAGTATGGCAGGCATTATGGGGCAACAACTGATGTTTGGGTAAGCGTTTTTTTTCCCATCAGACCATGGCTGCCCACACATCATGATCTTAGGTCTGTAGCGAAGGTGCAGAGTTTACTACCCTGCAAAGGAGTCAGGCGTCCCAGGCCCAGGGAGAGTGGGGGCACAGAATCGGGTCCTCATTATATTGCATGTATTGGGAGAGGGGGCCCTTCACATGGCCTACTTAGGCCGTGCCAAAGCTGTCAGCGGCCCTGAAAACTAGTGATGGTCACATCCCCACAGGTCGCCTGTTTATTAGAACTCTCTTGGTTTGGTTGTGTCATTAAAGTACTGTAGTGTAATTGCTAAAAAATAGATTTTATAGGTCTTCTATTTCAGTGGTTCTTAACATGGGGTGTGGAGAATTTTGTTTGCGTTGAGGTTGTGACTAAAATTCTGCTTCCAAACATAATAATTAGGTCAAATCAAGAAAAAATTATAACATGTTTTGGTCCCCATGTAAAGTCATTAAAGTATTGATTAATGTCTAAAGCAAGAATCATTGTAATTAATCATTGAAATCAGTTTTTAGAGCATATACACATGTAGAATTTTGGGTTGGGGGTACGCGGCTTGTCTTGGGCACAGGTAAGGGGGGGCTTCAAGAAAAAAAGGTTAAGAACCACCTGTTCTATTTACTTGCTTGGTTGTTTCAGTTGATTTCAAGTTACAGTACTCTGGAAAATTGAATATGACCGGCTGCTCTATTATCTGCATTTGTTATCTATCATTGGCCATGTTTACATGTTTTCAATTCCAGATTTACAATTCAGAATTAAATAGTTCAGCCGAGTTTATATTGCACTTTCATTTCATTATTTCATATTAGTTAATTCGGAATCAATTGTCCCATGTAACTGAGGCCGCTGTGAATGTTTTTAATGCATGACAACGAGAGGCACAAATGACTAAGAATGTCTGTTGACACATGAGTGGATTACTTGTAAACAGGGAATCATTTATTCTTAGTGACAAGTCCTGAATACCTAGTAAGAGTCTATTTTGAAAAAGAAAAATCACCCACACAGGAATAGGCTGCTAAGTTGCATCATATACAGTACAGATACCTTCCACAATGGGAACTTTGTCTGTACTGTATGTCTGACGTCTTGAAAATGCGAACAGACAGTCAGACAGACTGAGAACCTGCAATATGATACTGTGAGTGTGTTTGGTCAGGTGGTGCGCTTCGATAATGACTCCTCTTCCTGTTACAGAAGTGGTTGTAGAGTAGATAGAGTCTAAAGACAGGTGGCTGCGAACTCAGTTGGTTGAGGTATCTTTTTACCAGTGTGTTGGGTACTCTTGGATGTTGGGAAACACTTGTATTATCCAAGTTTACAGTAATGAGGTTTCCCCCAGCACTTTATTCTTCAGGCATCCAGCTTGACACATGTCGTCGTCCTATATTTCATATGAACAGCATAGCCTTTCCAAAGATCATGTCACACGTATCTGATACCAGCTAGCCCCCAAACCACCTTGATAACCACGTGTATTGAATAATAAAGATTTTTTATTTCAATTGACTTCCTACCTCAATTACTACGTTTACATTAGACATTTAATTCGGAATTAACTCACTTTAGTTCTGAATAAAACTTAATTCCGCTTTGAAAACATCATGTAAACACTTCATAATTCGGAATTAAATGAAAGATCCAAGTAAACTCGACAGAATTATTACATTGGAATTATTAATTCGGAATTAAAAACCTCATGTAAACGAAGTGATTGTTACTTTTTGGAGATTGAGAGAGTGCGTTTGACTTGCCTGTGCCTGGTTTGCAGGCGGGGAGGCCACCGACTCACTGCTGGAGCGAGCCAAGTGCTACGCCCTGCTGGGCCAACGCAAGACGGCCATCTTTGATTTCAGTGCCATACTGAGGGAGCACCCGGAGCACGTGCCCGCTCTCTGCGGCAGAGCCCTCACCTACCTCACCCTCAACCAGCAGAAGGTGAACCGCCAGGCTAGCCCACACTCACATTCATATGGGTAAAGGTTGTGTATGGTGCGAAAGATTCACGTTTCCACGTATACATTCCACATATCAAAAATCCGGCTTAAAAATATTCCATTTGGAGGGCTAAAACGCACCTGTAACAACTGTTTTAATCCATATAGGGTTTACACCTAAACAGGAAAAAAAATATTCATATTAATATCCTGCTAGGTGGAAACAGCACCTTTAAAGTGGTGGTGCGTTTTTTTACGGCAACTCTGTGCCACGCCAGCCCACACTCACATTCATATGGGTAAAGATAGAGTATGGTAACAAAGATTGTGGCCATAGTAGGAATTGCAACTATGCTGCCCATTGCAACTATGCTGCTTTTTCACAATTTTGATATTTTCATGAATAAGTAGTAAACTAAGTAATAGTGTAATATTCACTGGTGTCAAAGTACAGTGAGTTTTGTAGTCAAAGATGTCTATAATTGTTCATTGAAAGTGGCAGACATGTATTTTTTGTATGAAAAGTGTACATTTCCAAGTCAAGATGAATACTTGGATGGTGGTTTGTAAATGGGCAGCACAAATTCTGAAAATAAACTACTAAACATAGTACCTAATTTCAGGGCAATATGTTCTTCCTGACAGATCTTCTTCAGACTCACAATATCTTTTTTAATTGGTGTGAGGGTCAGGGCTCTACGCTTAGCTTTTTCAGTAGGAGCACCTGTGCCCCTAATTGAAAAAACGTACTTATAAACATTTAGGAGCACAGTTTTTGTAGAGGAGTTTTTGTGACGCAGCTTCATTATTAACACACAGATACATACTATACAGAGAAAGATTCTCTCCACACACTACACATTCTACAGGGGTAGGCCTACAATTAAAATCACTTCTGGCCACTTTTCCAAATTCCTCCGAGTAAAAGGACTAAACAATATATTACACATTTATATCTATATTCACATTCATTTCTATACGCAGCTTTTAAACTGAAAAGGTCTGAACATTTGCGGAGAAAAAGGAACGGGAGAAGTATACTTGGATATTTTGAAAGGCGCTCAAAAAATAAAATGTACTATTATTATTATTATTAAGTACATCGACAACATCTATAGAATAGAATTGAATCTGTGCTGCAACAACCTCTGCTTGAAACTGAAACATGGCTTAGGTATCATAACTTCAATCTGACGAGTTTTGTAAAATCAGAACTATTCACCACTGAGTCATGGGGCTTTTCTTTTTCTGTGTGTGTGAAAGTGACAAACATCAAGATAATGTCTGCTGATAAAATAACTCCATAAAGGTCAATTAACCAATTATCCAACACAAAATAGTTGGTCACCATAGCAGACATGAGTACAAAAATAATCTTTTTGACCTTTGTCAAAAATGTCAAAATGTCCTTAGGATTGCACCCCATTGGATCATTCATAATACCAAACAATGCTATTTTCAGAAATAATTTCAGTTTGTGTGGGACCAATATTGCTTTCTGATATCATACATTTGATGAGTTTTAATTTCCATACCGTGGCACATCCAGTCTCTGCTCTCACTGAAACCCATTAAGTCTCCCCCTCAAAGCCTCATGTCCAGTCCAGGTCCTACCCTGGCCTAACGGCAGGGCACAAGCTTACTATGCCGGCGAACTGGGTTCGATTCTGACCCGGGTCATTTGCCAGTCCTTCCCCAACTGTTTCTCCCCACTTGTATCCTGTCTCAAATAAAGCTTAAAAGCTCAAAAAAATCTTTTAAAAAAGCCTCATGTCCAAATGTGGGCATCTGTTGCATAATGGAGAGGGAATTGCAGGTCAGAGAGTTACAGTACACACACCTTTCCACAACTTCATCCATGGCTTAATTGCCCTTACCCCACATTTCTGTCAGAACCATTTCAGTCAAGAAACACAAGAGAAGAATATAAATGAAATTTCTTTTATTGAAATTATGAATTACATTTGGCGGTATAGCTCTGTTCGGAGGAACCCCCTATTTCCATGAGCAGCATGGAAAAGCATTTAGTCAGGGGGCAGCAACAGTTTAGGGAATTCTCACCCCAGCAGGACAGGGCGAGAGATAACCCCCCATGAACAGAGCCAAGCGACGTGACAAGAGAACATGTCACATCATACACGACAAGGTGGAGCAGGGGAGGTGGTGGGTAGCAAAAACCGAGCAGCATACAGTTGAGAGGAAGTGGATAGAATTTAAAAGGCGTGCCGAAACCGTGTGGCCAATCGCTAGGGAAGAAAGATTATCAGCTGAGGGAATGCACCTGGATCAATTAGGAATTAATTAGATGAAGGGGAGGGCGGCAAGCTTCTTGACTACCATGGCCTGGCCAGAACTGATGTTAGTACTTTAATTAGTCCCACTAGTTCCAGGAAGTACGTGTAGAACAGAAAGTGTGGTAAAGGTGATGATGTTTGAATGAATTTGTACTTCATTTTTGCTTGTTATAGTGGTTCTGCGTTAGTCTCCAGCACACAGAAAGCTGCTGCCTTGAATTATTTGAAATTGAATGTACATGATTCATGTCACCAACAGACTTCCTTTACCCCAACTCTGAATCAAAGAGAGTAGATTAGAGTAAGATACAGTGCCCTCCATTATTATTGGCACCCCTGGTTGAGATGTGTTTTTTAGCTTCCAATTATTATTATTTTTCTCTAAATAATATGGGACCTTAATGGAAAAAAAGAGAAAAATCCAACCTTCAATACAAGTGCATTTATTCAGTGGGGAAAAAATCCCACATAAAGAAATAATTATTTGACATCAAATAATGTGTGTCACAATTATTAGCACCCCTGTTGTTAATATTTTGTACAACCCCCTTTTGCCAACAAAACAGCACCTAATCTTCTCCTATAATGTTTCACAAGATGGGAAAAGACAGAAAGAGGGATCTTCAGCCATTCCTCTTTGCAGAATCTCTCTAAATCATCCAGAGACCTGGGTCCTCTCCTCTGTACTCTCCTCTTCAGCTCACCCTACAGGTTCTCAATGGGGTTGAGGTCTGGGGACTGAGATGGCTATGGGAGGAGCTTGATTTTGTGTCTGGTTAACCATTTCTGTGTAGATTTGGCCATATGTTTAGGGTCATTGTCTTGCTGAAAGACCCAGTGACGACCCATCTTCAGCTTTTTGGCAGAGGGCAACAGATTTTGATTTAAAATGTCCTGGTATTTCAAAGCATTCATGATGCCATGCACCCTAACAAGCTTCCCAGGGCCTTTGGAAGCGAAACAGCCCCACAGCATCA
The DNA here is from genome assembly GCF_034702125.1 of Engraulis encrasicolus. Classification (NCBI taxonomy): domain Eukaryota; kingdom Metazoa; phylum Chordata; class Actinopteri; order Clupeiformes; family Engraulidae; genus Engraulis; species Engraulis encrasicolus. Next base: position 25,350,958 of record NC_085866.1, on the reverse strand, counting down.
CTGACCCACCCCCATACTTCACAGTGGGTATGAGGTGCTTTTCAGCATGCGCATCTTTCGTGGCACGCCAGATCCACTTAGAGTGTTTGTTGCCAAAAAGCTCAATCTTGGTCTCATCTGACCAAAGCACACGGTCCCAGTTGAAGCCCCAATACCGCTGGGCGAACTCCAGACGTTTGCGTTTATGACTGTGAGTTAGGAAAGGTTTTCTCCGTGCATGCCTCCCAAACAGCTTGTTGGCGTGTAGACAGCGCCTGATGGTTGATTTGGAGACTTTGTGACCCCAGGATGCTACCATTTGTTGTAATTCTGTAACAGTGAGCTTTGGAGATATTTTGATTTCTCTTACCATCCTCCTCACTGTGCGTGGTGGCAAAATAAACTTGGGTCCTCGTCCAGGCTTGTTTACCACTGTTCCAGTTGTTTTGAACTTCTTAATTATTCCTCTCACAGTAGATATGGGCAGCTGCAGTTGAGTGGCAATCTTCTTGTAGCCTCATCTGCCTCACTTGTATGCTGTGTTCCTTTGTCTTTCCCATGTTTAAGAGTGGATAAGAGAAATGGCCTCGGTGTCACGTCATAGTTATACCCCAGGGAAACAGGAAGTGATGAATTACTAATTAAATGTTCCTACATACTCTGGTAAACTTTGTAAACTACTGTAGAAATTACAGAAATGCTTCAATTATATTTATTTCCTGGGAATTGTTAAGGGTGCCAATAATTGTGGAACAGGTGATTTAATGAAAAATAATTATTTTTTAGTCAGGGATTTTTTTTTATTTTCCTACAATTCATTTGAGTTGAAGGCTACATTTTCCTAAAATTTTCAGTGTGACAGTATTCTTCTGCAATAAACACTGAATTTATTTTAAGGCTTTTAACACATCTCAACCAGGGGTGCCAATAATTATGGAGGGCACTGTACTTCAAGCCTGTGCATTTCCGTGTGATGTCATGCGAACGCCCCTCTTGGAGACCTGCTGTTAGGAGACCTTTGGAGGCTTTAGTTTGAGAATAAATGGAGTTCCCTTGGCACTGTAGATGGCAGTACCGCACATCTGATGCAAGCCGTCACCAAATGCCACAGAAAGAGAAGAAGAAGGAGGGGACAACGCCCCCTTAGGACACCAAACTTGAGCACACTGCTTTGCATTGGGTGGGCGGAGTTTGAATCCTCTTTCTCTTATCTACTCTCTTTGTCTGAATTCCATGACTCTGGGTTGCATAGCTGTTTTAGCGTTAAAGGGACACTGTGTGAGATTTTTTGTTGTTTATTTCCAGAATTCATGCTGCCCATTCACTAATGTTACCTTTTTCATGAATACTTACCACCACCATCAAATTCTAGGTATTCATTATGACTGGAAAAATTGCACTTTTCATACATGAAAAGGGGGATCTTCTCCATGGTCCGCCATTTTGAATTTCCAAAAATTGCCATTTTTAGCTGCAAAAATGACTGTACTTGGACCATACTAGAAAAAATGTGTTTGGGTAGATGACGTGACGTATACATTTTGCTGTCACAGACACATTTTGCTGTCTTAAAATTAAGTAAATTCATGCTTTCAAAATTGTTAATGTTTTAAATGATTAATTAAACTAGTGACGTTGTTGTGAAAAAGTAATGTGTAATAAATCCAGAGCTTAAATAAGTATACTTAATTTTGAGTCATTTGTCCTATGGTGTGACTGAGGCAAGCCTGGTTCTCCATATTAAAACATTTTTAAATAAATAATCAAAGCTCAGTCATTTGTCTAAACAACCCTGGCATGTTTTTCAAGGTGTCTATTTTAGCAAGTGGCAATGCTTAATTTTTTTCCTGTTTTTCTGAGACCGTATGGACTTATGAAACTTTGTCGCAGAAAATAATGTCCTGTGGTGTGACATCATTTTTTTGTTTAATTCTGTGGATAATTATCTATTGTTGAAGCTCCAGCGGTACATGCATTGTGACTTTAGACCCTTAAGAAGCCAATGGCAAGGGTGGATTTCAGATTTTCCTCTCAGAGTTCTTCAGTCAATCAATTATGTTTTGCTACCACAAGATGTATTAGTTTTGTAGTCCTTTGGTGTGACAGCCATAAAATACATTTTGACAATAGTGTATATTTTTCATATTTTTTTCTTATGTAGATGTATGAAAATGCATCTTACTAAAGGTGAAATTGTATTTCAGTTGGTAACGACATGGCTTTAAATTAACTCAAAAGCTCAAAAGTCCTATGGTGTGATGGTAAAAGTCCTATGGTGTGATGGTAAAAGTCCTATGGTGTGACACTTTGGAGTATCACACCAAAGGACAGACAGGTCACACCAATGGACTAGATATTTGAGAAATAGCTTTTAAAACAACTGGTAGTACATATTTTTTTTTGTTTTGTTGTTTGACTAGATAAATATTGTGTATTCAAATTACTTATTCCTTTATTGGCCTTTGGAATTTATACTTTGATGCATTGTTGATGAATATTTGCTGTTGATTTTAGATACTGTCAAATGATATAAAATGTCATTAATGGTGCTTTGAAACCATAAAATATAACGGTAACAGTGAAGGAAAGATCAGTGAGAGAGTATATAGAGGAGTATAGATGAATAAAGTATGCTGTGGAGAGCTCAATATACAGCATAAATGTGCTGTCCAGCTTGAGATACCAAACAGGCACTGGCCACTACACACTACAGGTTCAATGGTGTGACAGTCATAGCATACCTACAGAGGTGTGATGGTCATGCCAAGGTCACACTTCAGTATGAGTCTTATGAGCTCTGCAGGTTACATTCAATGACCGCATGGCTGTCATTAAGAGTTACGATAGGCTGATAATCGACGATTCCAAGACTTATAAGTGTAAAGTGTAGGTCCATATTGACTACAACATTATATTATGATCAAAAGACAAAATAATCATGTTGATATATTTGTTTCTGGCTCAGTTTTGCATTTCTGTCCTTTAGCGTGACATGAATGTCCTACGGTGTGACATGTTTTAAACGCTCAAATATTTGTTTGAGCTAAACAATATGTTTGATAAACACTGAATATTGCATTAGGGAAGAACAAATTATCGTCCCTGAAAAGTTAGTATAAATTCGGACAATTTTGAACATTTAAAAGAAAGATATCCCTGTTTTTCCTCGAAGGTTTCTAATAATCTCACATCTAATGGGAAAAAAAATACTTAAATGGTAATTTCTCATTAAATTAAGACTTTAAAAAATTGCAATAAATATGAAGAGTATAACAATGTTCATAAAACTCCATCAAGCCATTTCTACATTACTTAATATATTTATTTCTTAACGTCACACCAAAGGACATATTTTCAGCAAATTGCTTTATCAACGTAAATAAATAATCAATGAATAGACCAACATTGTGACCACTTGGATTTTTTGAAAGATTAATTGCTGCACTACGTAGACATATACTTTTTTCCCTCATAAACAATGTTTTGTGAAAAAAATGTTTTTTGCTGCCTATCCGTCATCTACCCGTTTATTACTTAGTAAACTTTCATGTAAAGATCAAATTTGGCAATAGGCAGCCCAATTTCAATGAGCAGCATAGTTGCAGTACCTTTTTTGACCATTTCCTGCACAGTGTCCCTTTAATTAGATAGAGCACCTGGTTGAATTGACCAGGTAAACCAAGGTCATTTGGAATGTGTTGCACTGGATGGTTACTAATGAATCCAGTTTGCCCATCGCTGAATAAAGTGTAATAAAAGTGTCCCCTCAGGAGTGCACGCAGGACATCTTGGCGGCACTGCGCGTGGACCCCGGGGCGGTGACGCAGGACATCCTGTCGGTGAAGGAGCGCGGGCGCAAGCTGATGTGCGAGTGGCTGCTGCAGGCGTGCCGTGACAGCCTGTGCCAGGCCGTGGCGGCCGACCGCGTGCCCAGCGACGAGCACCTACAGGAGGCCAGCCTGGTGGGGGCAGCCCTGCTGAAGATCGACGGCCGAGACCCCCGCTGGCACCTGCTCTACGTGGATACCTTACTTGCCAAAGGTGCTTGATGAGATTTTCTCAGATTTCCCACATTGACTTTAGCTTTGAGTTTTTTTTTATTGATACTATTTCATTAATGAGCGCTGATGATATGGGTACTGTGTGCATACATGGATACCTCATTGTGCACACCGTGCACGCCTGTCAGTGGGCCCACTCCTGGTTGAAAAACTCAAATTCTCAAATTGTGACAATACCAATGTGACAATACCAATGGTCTAAAGTAACAAATTAAGACTTGGTCATCAACATTTTTGTGAAAGCAAATATTGGCTCTGGAGAGGGTTTTGTGTATGTGTGTGTGTGTGTGTGTGTGTGTGTGTGTGTGTGTGCGTGTGCGTGTGCGTGTGTGTGTGTGTGTGTGTGTGTGTGCGTGTGCGTGTGTGTGTGAGAGAGAGAGAGAGTGAGAGAGAGAGAGAGAAACAGAGACAGAGGAACAGAGACAGAGGAACAGAGACAGAGGGATAGACAGAGACATTGGCACTAAGCTGTTCATGTGTGTGTGTGTGTGTATATATGAACACGCTGTGTGTGTGCTTGTGTGTGTGTGCATGACTGCGTGTGTGTGTGTATGTGAGAAAGAGAGAGAGAGAGAGAGAGAGAGATACAAACTTTAAAGTGTCTCCCTCCTCCTCCATGTCTTATCTTTTCCCCTCCTCCGCAGGTGACATGCAGGCGTCCGACTCGTACCTGCGGCAGGTGTTTGGGCAGGAGCCGCGGGAGGGCGGTGCCCACGCCAGGTGGGGGGTGGTGGAGGCGTGGGAGCAGCGCTGGAGGAGCGCCGCCCAGAGGCTGGCCAAGGTGGCCGAGAGGGACACGCCCACGCTAGACTTCCTGCTCCTCCTCATTTGCCCCTCGCACCGCAAACGCCTCGCACAGGTACAGAGCACAAGCACGGTTGCTGCGATCTTAAGTAGTTAGAGCAATAGTAATTGTTTTTAGGACAGAATGTATAAGAGGAATTATTTTCGTTAGCAAAACTTGCTTGCGGAAACATAAGCATGTGCACGCATGCACGCACGCACGCACGCACGCACGCACGCACGCATGCGCTCGCTCGCGCACGCACGCACACACACACACACACACACACACACACAGGAATGGAGGTGTACTTATACATGGAGGTGTTGTCAATGGTCTGCTTAACTTCTTGCTTCAGCGTTTACAGGCTTTTCCCAAAAGTTACAATAGGATTACTGTAGGTGCTGTTCTTATATTTTATACAGATTGATTATATAGATTGTATTAGTTTCTTATTATAGTATGCTACAGGATGTTACAAATATGATTGTGTGTTTTAATTATGTAATTTAAAAATCTTGATCAAGAAATAACATGTCAGTTAAAGATCTCATTTCGTAGATCTCATTTAGATCTTGTTTGTCCTGATTGCTCTTGTTCCTGACTGAGCAGGGCTGGACTGGCCATCTGGCATAGCGGGAATTTCCCGGTGTGGCCCCGCACCCTTGTGGGCCCCTATTTTCAGAAAATAGGGGGGGGGCCTTTAATTCAAAAGTGCCCGGGCCCTATTTCCCAACCCTGTGACTGTGTCCTCTATGTGTGTGTGTATTTCCCTCTCCACAGGCTGCATCCCAGGAGGCCAGCCGCATGTCCCAGCAGGGCCAGTGGGAGAGCGCCTTGCCCCTGCTCTCTGTGGCCGTGCACGCCCTGCCCCTGGACGACCAGAGACACCTGCAGTACCTGCGCCAGCGCGCCGCCTGTCTGGCTCGCCTGGGGCTGCATGAGAGGGCCGTGGCCGACCTGGACAAGGTCATTCAAGGTCAAGCGTCAACCGACAGCAGTGGCAGCAGCAGCAGCAGCAGCAACAGTACCAGTACCAGCACCGCTTCCAACGCGGACACGGAGGACACTGAGGACGGGTCTGGAACCAGGGCTGGGACTGGGCCTGGGCCTGGGCCTGGGTCTGGGACAGTCGAACACGCGCTGTGGGCGGAGGACCTGTGTCGGCGCGGCCGCAGCCTGCTGCAGCTCCACCACCAGGAGCGGGCGGCCCTGCAGGACTTCTCCCGTGCGCTGGGCCTCCACAGCGCCCGGACGCTGGAGTGCGTGGAGGCCTGGGTGGGGCGAGGCCCGCTGGCAGCCCACTTCCTGCACGCCGCCTTGCAGTGCTACGCCGAGCAGCAGCTGAGCGAGGCCTGGGCGCTGACCGAGAGGGGGCTGAAGGTGGACGGGGGCCACGCGGAGCTGCGCAGACTGAGGGCGCGAATTAAACACGAAGCCTCCAACCACTGCATTGTTAACTAGAGGTTTACTTACAACCACTGCATTGTTATCTAGTAGACATCTACAACCACTGCATTGTTATCTAGAGGTCGACAACCACTGCATTGTCAATTAGAGGTCTACAACCACTGCATCGTCAATTAGAGGTCTACAACCACTGCATTGTCAACCAGAGGTCTACTACAACCACTGCACTGTTAACTAGAGGTCTACGACCACTGCACTGTCAACTAGAGCTGTGTGCATTAAAACGGCGGCATAGCCCCTGCAACGTCAACAAAAGTTCTCTAAAACACTGCATTTTCAACCCCAACATTGTCGATTATAGACCTCTTTCCACTGCTACTTCAGCAACAGTACTGTGTGTTAGCCCTGCATTATGCGCCAGGCCTTGCATCATCAACTGGAGCCCACCCAGCCCCCAGCATTGGGTTCTTTCCATTATGCGGACTCCCAACCTCGGCCTTGGCTTGCGGCCTTGCATTTCGTTGACGCCCCGCCTCCATGGAGAAAACAACAACGTTTCCCCACTGTTAGCCAAGCCATAACAGCTTTTGGGGCACCATCCCGATTGCAAAGGAGAAAATGACATTTGAATTGCGCTTTTGCGAGATATTGAAATACACTTCGGTCATCAATAACGTCATGTCAGTGAGGCCACAAGCAGGAAAAGTGAGCAAGGGAGGACGGGAGTTGGGATATTAGAAAGAAGAACCCATTGTCAACTGGGGGCCATTAGCCCCATGCATCACGTATGACACCTCTAACCACTATATGAAGCCTGCTTTTGACACATTGTGGTAGGTAACGTGTTTTCGCAACACATTAGTCTGACTAAATGTAAGCCAACCAACACTGCAGCGGAAAATGTAAGGCACATTTGACACTTACAACCCCCTTTTTTTGTTTGGTGGTCAGTTTGGTAAGAGTATCCCTTTAAAGGTTATTGTCAATGGAACCAAAGCCAGAGCCTCTGTACAAAGTGTAATGAAGGACAGTAGAAGGAGCTGGTTTAGTAGGCTGCTTTGATTGTCCACCCAGGGCATCCCTTCATTAGAGGGTGCCTGGTCCCCAAATTCACCCTCTTCACACTGGCTGTCGAGCACACGTAAGCTGTGGTGTGACTAATGGTGCAGGAACTTTTTTTTTAAATTTGTGGTTGTTTTGTGATTTGGTTTGAAATGTGTGTCATGGAGGACTGAATAAACAGCGCACACTCATATCACGTTGCGGCACAGGAACTTGCTAATTACTCAAATCAGAGTCAGTCCATTTAGACAAAAGACTGAGTGTCCAAGAAATGCAATGCAATGGAAAGTGAAACTATGCAATATTTTCAAGGTCACTGAATCATATTTGTGCGGTGTAGGAACATTCTCAGTACCCAATTAACTGCACAGGAAGCCCATTTAGTGTCCAATAAATGCAATGCAAAGTAAAGTGAAACTATGCAACATTTTTAATGTCACTGAATCATATTTGTACTGCGCAGGAACTTGTGCAGAGCCCATTTAGACAAAAGACTGTCCAATAAATGTAATGTAATGCAGTACAAAGCGAAACTATGCAATATTTTCAAGGTCACTGAATCATCTTTGTATGGTGCAACATGGTTAAGTGACTCATAACACGTTGAATGGACGTTGTCTGGGCCACCTCCGCATTTGGGAAAATCCATGGTTGCAAGATGGCGGCTTGTATATCACCCCTGGGTTGACAAATTCTGGCCAGCGAACATTTTGCAGTTAACATTAACATTAAATTCTACCTAGTTAGAAGGTCAATCAAAATTTGCACAGGGTTTCTTTAATGTTATACTTGTACATTGGTGTATGATGAAAGAATCTATTCAGTTTTCATAATCATTGGGGAATATTTTTCTAAAATATCTGAAGAAAGTCTGTGTGTGTGTGTGTGTGTGTGTGTGTGTGTGTGTGTGTGTGTGTGTGTGTGTGTGTGTTTGTGTGCGTGCGCGCATGCATTCATACGTGCCTACTTGTTTGTGTGTGCGTGTGTGTATGTGTGTGTAATAATGGAATTTACGAGCTGTCAGGAATCAACTCAAAAAAGTACATATAATGATTGTCATAATGAGGTAATCAATGAACTGTGTATGGGAATTTATTCATTAAAAATGCATCATGGACATATAAATGTTATTGAAAAGTATGCAATACGCACAATGTACATGAAGGAATCACATTATATTACATATTTTATGCAATGGGTGGACGCTACAGGTATCGAAATATAAAACATTGTTTATTGTTTTTGTATAATTTTCACTTGTCATAGGCCTACTAGGCATAAAAGGTGTTAATCGAAATCACTTCATGTAATTCAACCACTTATGTCAGATATTAAAATTACAATACGATTATTTCATGACTATTAAATAAACTTGATCATATGCAAAGGTGTAATTGTGTGTTTCTTCATGCAGCAGAACCATTTGGATACAAGCATAAAACAGAAATTAGCCTACCGTACGTATAAGGTATAAATAAGTCTAATATCAAAGGATGTTTGATGGTAGACAGGCAGACAAAATTTGACCAGCATTTTGATCCAATTACAGATGCCTTCTGGTGGTGTGGTTTGACTGAACGCTAGGTGGAGCTGTCAGTCTTTGTTCAGGGTAAGTTGAGTCATAAACGCTTTCTTGTTATCTCGTTGATTTGTTTTGAAATGGCGTCACGAGTTGGTGGCAGAATCAGAAATTTCTGTCAATATAGCCACTCATCGGCACGCGGATTTACTGTATTTTTATGTGTTTTGAACCTCAAACACTAACTTTGAGCCTGCCTTACTCTACAGCACTAACGTTTGTGTTAAAATGGAACGGCAAAAATCACCAGCCACAGTTTAGACCCATCACTTCCGGATGGAAAAGAGCAAAGTCCTTTGGCACCTGTCTCCCCTGACAGGCTCTATGTCCTCAAATAACCCTGCCAACCTGTTAACCTACCTTGATTTGGAGTTAATTTTCTCTCAGGGCTCAGTCTGGTGCATACGATAGTGGAAAATCGAATAAGATAATAGGTGAGTTCCTTCACTGCTGCTGGTTTGTTGATTTTCTATGACAATACAGCTGCTGTCCTGGTAAACACGATAAGCAGAGCAGAAGATTGCAATGTCCTATTTTTGGTTAAATGGAGGTGAAAAGTGGATCATAGAACAACTCTGAAAAGAGATAGACCTAATATTTCTCTATTTTTGTATGCAACCAAGAACAAATTAATAGGCACAGGCAGTAGTCTTTAGACTATGCAGCAGCTGCAGGCTACATTGTATGGGGTAGAGATCCATACAATGCCAAAGCTTTCACTCTGTGGTGGAATAAAGTAAAAAATGTTGCACAGTAGATTTGAAATCAAAATGTAGGTATCAGAAGCATTTGTATTGATCTTACATGCAAAACTTATATAAAGCATGAAGTAGTGTTCTTGAATTCACATAGTGGGCGAATTCCAATATGCGACCTTGCTTCCTCCACTTCTGCTTGTGGCCTCGCCCCACCTCCAAGCCCCTCCTCCGTGGAGAAAACAATAACGTTTCCCTGCTGTCAGCCTAGCCACAACAACTTTTGGGGGATTGTTTTTCATTCACCATCCCAATTACAAATGAGAAAAAAGACTTTACAATTGAGCTCTTGCAGGATATTGAAATATAATGCTGTTGTCAGTGATGTCATCATGACATATTTAATATAATACGTCCTGGTGTGAGGCCACAAGCACAAGTGGAGGAAACAAGGTCGCATATTGGGAACGCACACAGTATGATGGTTAGTATAGGCTATCTCCTCCTACTCTTCACAATGTACTATGCCTCGTTTCAATCAGTACAGTGAAGGTCACCATGTCCTCACCTGTGGATGTGATTGTGGTTGGGGCTGGTAATCGTGGGGACACCTACTCCAGTTATGCCTCTCTTCACCCAGAACGCATGCGGGTAACAACTCATAATACTAATACTACTATAATACACTACATGATAATTAAGACTAGAGTTAAGTTGTATGAACCAAATGTGTTGTTAAATTTTGATGCATAGACCTTGAAAGTCATTTTGATGAGAGCAAGTTTGGTGTGAGGTTCTACAATGCACAATTTGCCCCTCAGGTAGTTGGTGTGGCAGATCCAAGGAAGTTTGCTCGAGTCAAATTGCAAGAAAAACATCAAATTCCACATGGAAATGTATTTGATGGTAAGGGAGTAGTTCCTATCACAAGTAACAAAACAGCAGTATCAATTCAAAACAAGGGCTGACGCACCATTAAACTCACATTATTTTACAGATTGGAGATCCATAGCAGAGAGGGACAAGTTTGCAGATGCTGTATTTATCTGTACCCCTGACCGACTCCATAAGGTGGATATATAATATCAACATACTGCCATCATCTTATTCAAATGTTGCCTTTTTATTAAAGATATCGTCTCTCCCTTTCCCCCACTAGGATCCAGCAGTTGCACTGGCCAGAAAAGGCTACCATGTCTTGTTGGAGAAACCCATGGCTGTAAGACAACGCTTCCATGATTGGCCAGTGGTTCCCAAACTTTCCCTGCTGTGACCCCCTTTTGCAACCCCCACCCTCCCATATTCCAAACGCAAAACATATTTATAGCTGTTATTGCTGCATTTTGAATTCATAGGAAAAAGTAAATTAATTTACAAACTGTAACTTTTGAACCCATTTATGGGATTGTTATCTGTTAACCAGTGGTTTTCCTGTTTTATGCAAAGGCCCTACTCTCTGCGACCCCCCTGCAGTACCTCCATGGCAAATCTCCTAAGGGGTCATCATGACCCCCAGTTTGGGAACCACTCTACTAGGCTATATTCCACATGTTAATATTACCATTCATGGCCGCTTACAGTCTTCTATATGGTTACTTTCTGTTTACTTTATCAATACTTTACAGGCGACAGAAAAGGACTGTACAGAGATAGTGGAAGCTTGCATTGAGAGCGGTGTGATGCTTATAGTGTGCCATGTTCTTCGATATGACCCTGTCATCCACAAAATAAAGGTAATTGCTTCTATTTGCTACAATTGAAAATATTTTCAAAAACCTTAAATTACTCCCATGTCCTCAAGTTGTGCAGTTGTTTGTAATGCTTTCCTAGTAATGAAAAGACTTTATTGCTGATTGCAGACACTTCTAGACGGTGGTGCAGTTGGAGATGTAATTCATATTCAGCACCTGGAGCCGGTATGTATCAATCAGCAGAAAAACACAATCACCTCTCTTATCAGTTCATACTTTTTAATTAAAGTTAAAAAAAAAAAAAAGATTTCACAACTGTTGCTCTAATACGTAATTTGTTTGGTTGTGCAGGTGGGCATGTACAATTTAGCCCAGTCCTATGTGAGTGAAGTTCTAACTTCAATGTTACAGTACATGTAGCATGTATAGTGTTGCATCCCTCGCAAAAAGGCTGGATATGCACTAACTACAACAACGTGGAGTTGCTGTAATACTATTATTTTATGTGCTGATATAGGTGGGCTTCTACCATTTTGCCCACTCCTTTGTCCGAGGGAACTGGAGGAACGAAGAGGAGAGCTCCTTCGCTCTGCTGGCTAAGAGCTGTCATGACCTGGATCTCATCCACCACTGGGCCGGGGGCCGCAGGTGCAAGCTACCGCATGACGTTAACAATAACTTTTTTCTTATTTGCGTTATATTATTTGCCGCTACAGGTGGGCTTCTACCATTTTGCCCACTCCTATGTGAGAGGTAACTGGAGGAATTTGGAGGAGAGCTCCTTCTCCCTGATGGCTAAGAGCTGCCATGACCTGGACCTCATCCACCACTGGGCAGGGGGGCGAAGGTGCCAACACACTACTCTAGTAGTCCATAATGATAATTATTTACCTTCATTACCTTCATCTAGAGAAGGATAACGACCAACATTCCCTCTAAATTGGACCATAACTGATGAAGCTCCGTGAACGAGGAATGGAATGTCTTTCACGTCGTCTGTTACTATTGCTAGTTACACTTGGTAAACTTGGTAACACTAGAATTAGAATAGGGTTCATGTCAGCCACTAGTAAATGCCGAAATGTCACTATCAGTGACTGAAAAGATGTGTAAAATGAAGTAAATCATTTGTTCAATAAATGCCAATAAGGCATTTATTATTGATATAATCCTAATAAGATTATTATTAGGGGTGGGCATAGATTAATTTTTTTAATCTAGATTAATCTCACTGTAATTATGAAATTAATCTAGATTAATCTAGATTAATCTATATCAAAATGGCTCATTCAGAATAGGCACGCTAGCGAAATAATGAGGGAAACAAGCCTAGGGGGTTTCTTAAGATGGCGCATTAGGCCTAGGCCTAGACCAGAGCTCATCTCTTTTTTCCAAAATGCATCTCATCATCAAAAAAATGGTTGATATTTGGTGATGAAAAAAAAAATCACTGCAATATTTGAAAAGTGTTTCGAATATGTTAGGAAGCATTTACAGTCATAATATACTGACATTTCAAAATGAACAGCGCTATAAATTGTAGAGGCAAATACAGATACATCTATCAAACATTTAAACAAAATGACCTCAACAATTCAGCATTTCTAATGGGCAGAGAGAGAGAGAGAGAGAGAGAGAGAGAGAGAGAGAGAGAGAGAGAGAGAGAGAATGAATCTGCCACTGACTGTTAAAAAGGGCAGCGGCTCCTTTAGAGAGGGAGAAGCTGCGCAGCAGATCCAGCTAAGTCAGAGCCAGCCTACTAGATTTCTAAAGCTAGTTCTAGACCATAAAGCACTGGCCCACATCGATTTGGCCTAAACCTGACAGTTGTTCTCTGCGTTAGAATGCCAGCAGAGTTAGCCTACAACTCGAAATGAATTCAGTTGGCAAAAAAAAAGTCAAGCGCGACTACCGCGAGGTTGGCTATATCAATTGCAACAACCGTGAGGTTTATTACCGTCTGACATGAGTCGCAAATGCGCGATCATAACACAAACATTCAGCGAGAGTAGATATTGACAGTTTCAGTTTGACAATCTTCAAAATGTTTATCACACGGAATGTTTTGCAATTATGGCACAGGCAAGATTTCTGGAACAGGACTGTTGTTTGTGTTCCATGCAATGCGTGAGGAAATGTAGGCTATGTCGGGCTGGTACACAATAATGTCTGCTTCACCTCAAACAATAACGTCTCTCTAGTCTACCACTTATGAAAAAGCACTAAAACAACACCTACCACGGCAGAGAGATTAATGTTTACAGCTTGCAAACACTGTTCATATTTAGTAGGTCTGCTCTGCTGAGCAACAGGTGGAGAGGCGAAGTGACTGGAGGGCAGTCTGAAAGCGTCTGTCAATCGAACGCTATGGTGAAGCGCATCCCCAAACCCCAAATCCATATTTTGAGAATAGATTAACGTGCGATATTTTTCTATGTCGCGCGATAAGAGTCTCACATTATCGCAGCACGTTAACGCAGATAACGGCCCACCACTACTTATTATGTTATTTTAGGTTAATGTGTTATTAATTTGTAAGCACAAGTCTGTTGCTGACTGTTTTTCTTTTTATATTTCCTTATTGTAGGTGCATAAAGGTTTCCTCGTTCGGATCTCTGAGCCACTTCCGCAAAGAAAACAAGGTTTGCCAGCTTTTTGACTCCTGGGGCCTACAGCTCCAGGCCTTTTTATTAGAATAGCATGAAAAAGTTGATTTATTTCCATAATTCCATCAATAATGTTAAACTGTCATGGATTGTAGATTCATGGCCCAGTTTTTTAACTATTCCAATCATTATATTTTTTCTTTTTATATACGTTGGCCTTCCAGCTCAAAAAACCCATGAATTGGGAAATTCGCATCATTAGAATATTGTAATAAAATCAGAATTTTCTTCATCAAAATTCGGGTCATATTAAATCAGTTGAAATTTGGTACTTTCTACATAACATGCAATGTTCAATACTTGGTTAGGACTCTCTCTGTCTTAATAACGGCCATGATGCGTTTAACATTGAAGTCAATTGCAAAAACAGTGCATGGGAGTTATGGAAGCCCAGATATCCTTGATGCTTTGCTGTCAGCTGTTCTTGTTTGTTGACCTGGTGTCCCACACTTCACTCTTCAATATACCCTGTAGATTTCCATGCCACGTTTTGGTGTTAACTCACCAGTTTAATTCTAACTCAACAGAAATAAAATCCCATTCATTTTCAATGGGGTTTCATTTCGGGTGATTTAGAATTAAACTGGTGAGTTAGCGCCAAAACGTGGCATGGAAATCTACAGGGTATATTGAAGAGTGAAGTGTGGGACACCAGGTCAACAAACAAGAACAGCTGACGGCAAAGCATCAAGGATATCTGGGCTTCCATAACTCCCATGCACTGTTTTTGCCATTGACTTCAATGTTAAACGCATCATGGCCGTTATTAAGACAGAGAGAGTCCTAACCAAGTATTGAACATTGCATGTTATGTAGAAAGTACCAAATTTCAACTGATTTAATGTGACCCGAATTTTGATGAAGAAAAATGTGATTTTATTACAATATTCTAATGATGCGAATTCTCCAATTCATGGGTTTTTTGAGCTAGAAGGCCAACGTATATAAAAAGAAAAAATGTAATGATTGGAATAGTTAAAAAACTGGGCCATGAATCTACAATCCATGACAGTTTAACATTATTGATGTAATTATGGAAATAAATCAACTTTTTCATGCTATTCTAATAAAAAGGCCTGGAGCTGTATACTAAGAAGCTGGTTCAGGAGTAAATCAGGTTAAGTTGAAAATGAAAACTCCAGGCTCTTCTATCAGATGATTTACCTCTTAACTTAACCTGGTTTACTCCTGAACCAACTTCTTAGTATACCCCTCTGGAACACAAGTCGTAAATAATCAGAGATGTGTAATTTGAAAGAGATCATTTATCATGCCATCAACGCCTTAAAAATGAAAAGGCATGAATGTACACACAAGGTGCCAGTCAAACTAGTACCGTTCGTCCTTTCATTTTGCTTTGGGCCTTGTGGCAAAAGCACAGTTTAAAGGTCTTTTCATGAATATTTACTGAGTAATTAAGTAATTGCTAGTATGACCAAAGTACAGTAAGTTTTGCAGCTAAAAACGTCTTCAAAGTGGCGGACCATGGAGAAGATCCCCCTTTACATGTATGAAAAGTGCAATTTTCCCAGTCATAATTAATATTTACAATGTGATGGTGATGGTAAGTGTTCATGAAAAAGGTAGCATTTGTGAATGGCCAGCATGACTTCTGGAAATAAACCACTAAAAATATTCCACAGTGCACCTTTAAAGATCATTATCTCATTTCCAAATTCCAATCGGAATATTGAATGGCGGAGAGCCCCTCCAAGTTGCTCTGCCTTGGTGGGCTGCGGAGAAACTGGATTTCTTTTATTTGGCATAAGAATCTCTGACTACAGGAACTACTTTGATTTTTACACATAGATACAGATGGGTCTTTTATATTTTTCCTGATTTTATTGCAGCCTGTGGGAGCTGCAAGTCGCTGCTTAGACTGTCCCGTGGAGGCAAACTGTCCATACTCTGCTCGCAAAATCTACCTCGACGCAGTTAAACAGGTATTTTATTAGTGTCTGTAGCTTTAGTTCTGTAAAATGTCACACATTTAATTGGTTTGTGTTGCTACTAAGGTCAGACGCTATTAAATGCTCGTTTTGATCATAATATGTTAATAATTCAGAATTAAATAGTTCAGTTTAGTTTACATTGAACTTTCATTTAATTCAGAAATGTGAAGTGTTTACATGATGTGCAAGCTTTATTCAGAATTAAATTGATGTCATTATAATTAAATGGGGCACTATGTCTCTCAGTCCATTTTTGTTTTAACAGGAGCTTTAAGAAGTTGGATCTGACTGTAAAGGATTTTGTTTGTGTGTGTGGGTGTGTGTGCATGCATGCATGCGTGCGTTAATCTGTGCGTGTGTGTGCTTGAATTGTTTTCCAGGGATGTGTAGGCTGGCCTGTGTCGGTCATCTGTTCAAACTCCCTCCCTGACATTGAGTCTGTGACAGAGGCTCTGCGCACGGGACCGTACGGCCGCTGTGTGTACGAGTGTGACAATGACGTCTGCACCAATCAGGTGGGTAGTTTAATCTAAGATCCGTCTCTGCTTTAATTACCATAGCTGTGGTATTTACAATGGATCAGATCAGTGATATTTAATTAGCTCAAGGTTTTAATCTTAGCTGTGATTGCAAAACACTATGGAATTTATAGACATGACCCAGTTGTGCAGCACTGTGGACTTATTCAGCAAAATATTTGCTGTAGTTGAAGTGAACAGGAACATTTCACATAATTTCAGGAATATATTGTTGCATTGTTGAATACATTGTTGACAAGCGTTAACTTCACATGGATCAGTACAGACCAAATGTGATTTTACCTGTTTTCAGGTGGTTAACATGGAATTTGAAGGAGGACTCACAGCAGCTTTCTCCATGGTGGCCTTCACAGAGAAGTTGTGCCAGCGCAAAACCACTATTTATGGAAGCAGGGTAGCTATGATTTTATGATTTTGCTCAGTTGAAACTTTGGTAACACTTTATAATAATGTTCCTTAGTAAAGACTCAGTAAATAATTAACTAATGATGAATAAAACATTAACAAATGTTTTTTTATTAACTAAGCTTTATTAATGCTTTATAAAATATCTACAAATGATATATTCAAGATTTTACACACCTTATAACAGACTATTTTATTCATTTACAAGCAACTTGTAAATGTTTGATAAATATGAAATATTAACATAACATTTCCTAGTCATTTACAAGCATTTGTTTACATTTCCTAATCATTTACAAACGTTTGTTAATGTTTTGTTCATCAATAGTTAATTATTTATTAAGTCTTTATAATGCTTTTTTGCATCCATTATTCTAAAGTGTTACCGAAACTTTTATTATTTGATGTATTCACACAAAGTTGGCTCAAGTTCATTGTGTAGTATATATAGATGCCTAATATCTATTTGCAGATATACATGTTTATTTAACCTACACAATATTACAAAATACCAGCAGATATTTCCAGGGCTGTGATTTGTAAAAAGCAAAAAATCTGAAAAATATACAGAGCATGAGGTGTACTTCAGAGTGTTTCTATGGGAACAGTATTTTTGTATATGCATTTTCTGGTTGTAAATTGTTGATTAATCAGGAAACATTGCATGTACAGTAGCAGAGTATGCATTACAGAGTATTACAATGTATTACACAGTAATAATATAATACTGTATATATAATATAATATAATATAATACACATTTAGTTGTGCGCCTGTTTAAATACCACATCTGTGCTACAGGGGGAGCTCCACTACAATGGGGAGGAAATCACTGTGTTTGACTTCCTCACACAAACCTCCACTAAGCACACGGCCGAGCTGCGGGCCCCAGGCTCCTTCGCCATGAAGGGCCACGGTGGGGCCGATTATCACCTAGTACACACTTTCATCTCCGCTGTGGCAGTGAGTACCTACCCTCCTCCCTCCTCTCCTCGTTTCTGTCTGTCTGTCTGTCAGCTTAGTCACTGATTAATGTCATGTGATAAGTGTTTCATGACGTCGAGCGACGTTGGCATTTAAGGTTTACCGAGTTCGAGAAATATTTAGTCACAGGAGTCCAGAGAGAGGTAGGGGGGTCTTTGAGACAATATTGACACAGTCACTCACTCATGGGTGACAAGAGCTGGCCAGCACCAAACATGGTATAGGCCTACATGTGAACTTGTTTTTCTCCCTTGGTGTGTGTGTGTTTTCTCGTCCAGAGTAAGGATCCCAGCCTCATATGCTCCGGGCCAAGGGAGACATTGGCTAGCCACAGACTGGTGTTCGAGGCCGAGCGCTCACGACTGGAGAGCAGAGTGGTGTTTTGTGCCTCTGATGAAAAGGATTAAGGATTAAGGAAGTCATGATGATGATGAAGACCATAGCAAAGATATTTTACATTCCTGTATTCTCTCTGGCCATAGTTAACTTTATGACATGAAGGAAAGCGTTTTAAAAATCTTGTTTCAAATCTGTATAATCATGTGAGATGTAATAGTAAGGTATTAGGTTTTAAATGTAATTTTCAGCACTTTTGATACATTTTTGATACATTTTTGAAAAATAGATAATGCTGTCACCAAACTGAATGTAACTGAGCGCAAATCATTGATAATCTTTTTGCTGTATACCAACCACTCCATGATTTCTTGAAACCACTCCAAGACAAACAGTAAAATGATCTTCACCTCAGAAAGACTTTGCACTAAAATGTATAATTACACAGCAAAAGCCATTTGCAGTGAGAAATAAAAATGTCTTTAATTTGTTACTGCGGAATTGACTTGTTTATTTGACAGACTTCAAAATGTAATGCAGTGTGTTCCATCAAAAGAAATGTGCATTTTAGGTATTTCCTTTTAAGCTCAGACTAGACGAAAACCCTGAGACTGATGTCACAGATGAGATAATGCCATAAAGAAAAAAAGACACACTGCGTGAATGCTTGTCCTACTACACTGTAAAACATTGCAGCCAGTTAAATGTAAAAAGCCAGTTAAATGTAAAAAGGTAAGTTGCCCTGCTGCCTCAAGTTTGTAAATCAACTTAACTCGAGTTGTGTTAACTCACATTTAAGGCAGCAGCGCAACTTACTTTTTTACGTTAAACTGGCTGCAATGTTTTACAGTGTAGTTACTAGAGTGGAAGACATGGGGGTTCTCAGTTAACATATTGGGGTATGTACCATTTAAAGTTGCAAAAAATATATGATAATATATGATGCATCATCCTCACAAAGTTAAAAACAAACAAACAAACAAAAAGAAAATATGCAGAAGAAGACTCAACGTCTTAGGTCTGGAGGCCAGGGCCAGACAAGGTCTTCCACATCAAGGCAAGGCTAGACGGCTTCCGGACATCAGGCCCAAGGCCTGGGAGCGCCTGCGGAGGCTGGTGCTGAGGCTGATCCTGTCACTGTCGCTTTTCACTTCCGGCCTGGTCCTCCTTCTCTCCATCTGTATTCAGAGATAAATATGCCAGTGTAAATGATGTGTGACAGTAGGCCATCTGTAAGCAATAGCGATCCTACAGGTTTTTTTTCCGAATGTCTTATGTAGTGTAACAGGGATGGGCAACTTTTACGATGAGGAGGGCCGCGTTTTTTCATCGCCACCATCGGAGGCCCACACGACCACAGATCTGACTGCAACTCGCTGAGTTTGTAGGTGCAGTTGGTTGCTCACTGACTGACTGCCGATATTGTTTGAAAGGAATAGACTCTATAAACTCTATTGCCCATCTAGTCTTTTTTTTTTAAATTACTGTTTAACCTACAGGCCACACTGAGTGAGAAGGTGGGCCTTAAGTGGCCCCCGGGCCTCCAGTTGTCCATCCCTGTAGTGTTATGATCCCATGTTGCAATTTTGACACCTGGGGCTTACAAAGAGGTTTGGCATATACCATATGTACAAGTGTTTTTTCTTCTTAAATTGAGTGGGTGCAGCTTATCAGATAGAACTTACGAAAAGCAAACACGCAAATAATAGGCTAATAATAAAGTTTTGCTTAAGGAATTATTTGACATTCGAGATTGTTGGTATAAGAGATTATTGCTTTTCATTTTCATTTTTACGCTTACCCTCTTCAAAGCATGCTTGTGCAGCGTCTCTCTAGATAAAACGTGTTCTTCCTGGTTGAGTTCGCTTTCTTCCGCCTCATCAGACTCATTCCTTACAAACACAACAGGGGCAGTGAGTAATGTGCAGGTGCAACGTGATGACATATTTGGAAATGAAAATATTTTCAAACAAGAGTAAGGGCTCTCTTTGGCAGTATCAATTTACCGATCATCCTACCCACTTGAACCATAAATAACTCCATGAATAACACCTCTGACCAAACATAGCCTAAAACATACTGCTCCTCACGAGTTTGTTGGTTAATTTTTATTTACCAAGGTGGTGGTGGCCTGACGGATAATTCTTGTTGGGACAGTGGCTGACTCTTTCCAAGTAAGTGACATGCTGTGGTTGAGACGCTGCATTTTCTATCCTGAAAGAGACAATATGTTTACAGGATACACACAAACACACACACACACACACACAATTAAAACCAAGAGGCTCCCCAATAGTCGAGGTAGAGAAGTTGTCACTGGCACCTCAATATTGAGGAAGGACTGTACGGTGAGTAGCTCGTTGGTTCGGTGCTCCAAAAGGCCCAAAAAGGCCATGATCATGCTCTCCCTGTTGTCACAGGAGGCTCCGAGCTGTTCATCGATGGCAGTGCGATCACAGTTAGTCTGCTGCATCAAAGAGTATATTCCTACAGAACAACACAGCACACAACACAAACACTCTACTTAACCCATGTTAGCCTTATGCTGCGTATACGTTGTGGTATGTGGGTATTAACACATTCTAATGCTAGATGAGGGTCTTAACTTTTAAATGCAACTTCTCCCAGGTGAAAAACCCATATACTTAAAGTGTACTTTTTTTGACCGTACTTAGTACAAAGTGTACTATTTTCGGCGATTTAAAGTGCGCTTCATTGCACTATTAGTGCGCTGAAGCACTACTAAAGCAGTATTTCAGCACACTTGCAGCACACTGAGGATGCTAAATTGGCACCGCTTTTGGACAACTTTAAGTGCACTACAAGCATACTTTTGAAAGTATGCTCCAAACACGCTTGTCATGCATTCGTATGGCATTAATAGTGTGCTTGAGTACACTTCTATAACATTTTATTGTTACTAGCAGTACAATAAAAGTATATTAACTTCATGCTTCTTTGGACTACATTGGAACATTTTAAGTATGTAAAAAGTATATCATATTAAGTATTGTAAATATATAACAGGTATGCTTGAAGTATATTTACAGTACACTCCCAAGTACAACGAATAATATAAATGTAATACTACAATCCATGCTGGCTCTCAGAGCTTGTACATTACACACAGCCACATGTCACAGTAGTGATACAGTATGCATGCCTAGCACGACGGATATTTACAATCATTGCATTGTTACAGAGATTTCAGATACACATTTCACTTTATTTCATTCTTGTTCCACCTCCCTGTAGTTGATCATTTGAATTGATCATGAATGGTGACCCTTGATTCTTTGTTTGAACAACTAGTTCCAACTTACCTCTCACCATGATATCATGGGAAGTGTGAGTCTATATATACCAGAACATATACGTGACCATCATAATGACGGTGGGAACATGGCCATTTTTTGTGTACCACTTAAAAATATTAAAACTCCTACAATAAATGCAGAATATAACAATGAGTAATATTTTCATGCAAACCAAAGATATTCCTTAGAGGTAAATGGATTTCTGTTTGAGAAATTTAGCTCCAAGAAGTGCATTGCATGATGGTACATGCATGATGATGCATGATGGGTAAATGCACTTTGTGTAAGCACACTTTGAATATATTTGGATGAAGCATAATCATGGTGCACTTAGAAAAAGTATACTTCCAATATGTTAAAGTGATTTACTTTAAAGCGCACTATAGAAAATCACACTTCGAAGTCACTTGGGTGAAGTATAATCAAAGTGCATTTAAAAAAAGTGCAATTACAATATGTTATTAAAAAATACACTTTTAGTAAGTTCACTATTAGAACACTATTAGTATATTCCTCTAAATACACTTTAGCCAAACATCTTCTAAGTGCACTTTATGTATGGTTCGCAAAGTGTACTTTCTTTGAGAGCAACTTAATTACATCTAATTTTAAGTACACTTTAAATAAGCATATTGTAAACATACTTTTTCTTAGCACAAAAAGTGTGAGTGCGCTTTTAACATGCTAAGTACACTTCAGTCGTACTTTTATTGTACTAAATTGAACCACTTTTTCACCTGGGCTTTCATGTTTGTAAGCGCTTCAGAGGCAAGGAAGATATTTATGTTTTAATAGACAGAGGGCACCTTTTCCCAAAAAGGGCTTAGGTATTCAGCAGGCGTTTTTTTAGCAGGTGCCTTAGGCTACAATGGGTTACCAGAGGTGTCATTCCCAGCTTCAGAAAGTAAAATCCCTGCCACAACTTTGATTCAACCGGCTCTGACTCAGCTGATTGCAATGAGAACCTGTGACCAGTGTTTGAATTATCCACCGGGCTTCGGGGGGGTTGGACTTTTTGCGGATTAGGTGATGACACCCCCCTACCTAAAAAAAAAAAAAAACCACATAGGCCATGCTACCAATTTTCCTTTGAGTGGTAATACTGTACAAAATATACAAGAACAGAACTTGAACTTTGAAAACAACAAAAACAGGCTATGTGACGTAGGCTGTGACGTTACTTGTATTGGAAGGAAAC
>NC_085866.1:25315800-25323300 GCF_034702125.1 Engraulis encrasicolus | reverse complement strand
TTGTTGTGAGGGTGACGGAACGTGCGCGTCTTGAAAGTATTATTGCATTGCGCGCATCCTCCGCAACGGTAGTTCCCCGTCGGTAATGGACTTAGAAGTCTCTGAGATGTTCTTCTGGGCCTGTATCTCGTGAAGTCAGCGTGAACAAGTAGATCTCTGAGGTTCTTTTCTCTCTTGTATACGAAAAGGGGCATGTCTGTCATCAGATGGGCGAGTTCTGGATCAGATTTTAGAATGGGCCAATATTTTTAAAAAATTGGGCGTATGGTGTGTGACAATGGAGAGAAGGATGTAACACAAGTCACTGAAAATTTCTTTTCTGTTTTTTTGCTTTTCTTCAGCAGGGCAGCTCGAGATTTATTTAGAGCCGTGTTATAGGCCTTTTCTACCCAATGTATTGGATACCCCCGTTGTAGGAAACGGTCTTTCATGTCATTTGCTTTGTCTATGTAATCCTCAGTTGTTTCACATATTCTCCTGAGGCGAAAAAATTGACTTTTGGGTAGCCCTCGTTT
Organism: Engraulis encrasicolus; assembly: GCF_034702125.1. Taxonomy (NCBI): domain Eukaryota; kingdom Metazoa; phylum Chordata; class Actinopteri; order Clupeiformes; family Engraulidae; genus Engraulis; species Engraulis encrasicolus. Next base: position 25,322,785 of record NC_085866.1, on the reverse strand, counting down.
AAGGGGGGTGGGGTGAAAACTACTCGCCAACAGTAGGGTATTCTTGTCCGTTTCTTTTCTGTACAATGTTGTCGACAGGGAGCCATTGTTTTTTTCAACCCATATGTCTAAAAAATGTACCCTTTCCTTGCTGTAGTCTACGGTGAATTCCAAGTTCTCATTAAAACTATTCAGTAGATTAATGAATTCCAACAGTTCCTCCTCAGTGCCATGGTACAAGGTGAATATGTCATCTATGAAGCGAAACCACTTCGATACCCTTGGCAGATGTGTATTCTTTTCCATGTTCATTACAAAATTTCTTTCAAAAAAGCCCACAAAAAGATTTGCATAGTTGGGTGCACAAATAGATCCCATGCTTGTGCCCGATACTTGTAGATAAAAGTCTCCATTGAACATAAAGTAATTTTTTCTCATGACAAAGGCAGCCAGGTCAATCAAAAATTCACTAGGTGGCGTAGCGCCACTCTCTCGGTCTTTTAAATAAAAGTCCAGCGCTTCCAGACCGCTCTCATGCGGTATGTTGGTGTAAAGACTGGCAATGTCAAGTGTGACTAGAAACACCTCATCGGATAGGTCTGTCACCGTTGATATCTTGTTAATAAAGTCAGTGGTGTCTTTGATATATGCTGGCAATGTGTGTACATAGGGCTTGATATAAGAGTCAACGAACTCCGATAGAGGCGCCAGTAGAGAATCGATCTGTGCAATTATAGGGCGTCCGGGTGGGTTAGTCAATGACTTGTGTACTTTGGGAAGTGTGTAAAACACAGGGCGGATTGGGTGTTGGCAGTAAAGGAAATCAAATTCGGCTTTTGTTATCCAGTTGTTTTCTCTCGCTCTTTCCAGATAGGTGCGCACTTCTTTTTGGAAAGCATTTGTGGGATCGGATTTCAGTCTCTTATAAAACTTTTTGTTTGACAATTGAGATACAATCTCTGCCTCATATTTGTCCGTATCCTGAACACAAATTCCCCCGCCTTCATCTGATGGTTTAATAACCAAATCGTTGTCATTAATCAATTCCATTAGTGCCTTCCGCTCATTTTCGGGAAGGTTATTTTTGACTTTCATTGGTTTTTCAACGTTGTTAAATATGTCCTGTTCTACAAGTCTACAAAAAGTGTTGATCGAGGCATTCATTGAGTTGGGACAGAACAAGCTCTTTGGTTTGAAAGTGGGAGTCTGGGTGGTGGTGGGTGTGCTTACGGTGTCATTTTTGGAAAAGAAGTGTTTCAGTTTAATTTGTCGAAAACATTTGAATAGGTCGACTTTTAGTCCAAACGCATTAATTCCACTGGTGGGCACAAACGATAATCCTTTGGACAGGAGGGAAGTTTGATCAGCGGATAATTCTTTTGAAGAGATGTTAATTACCGTCTCTGTCTGTGGTGTGTCCACTGTTGGTCCGATCCGCGAAAGGCGCTTCCCCCTCCTGCATTTCTTTTTCCGCCTCTCTGGTACAGTAACAGCAAATTAATAACGCGGTGCTTTAACGGGTTAAGGCTCTTTGCATTGTTATTGTAATGCTGTTACAATGTAGTTTCTGAGTATTTTCAGCATTGAGTGAAAGGGCCCACCGGCGGGCAGGGTTGCCAGATCAGGCTGATTTTCAGCCCCAAAAATGCTCAAAACCCGGCTGGAAGCACTTCATCCTGCCCAATTCTATTGATTTCTATGGCCAGAAAGTTTGCATTTTTTCTGCCAAATGACATTTTTACCCGTGGACAGCCATCCTTAGCAGCCCAATTGGGCAGATAACTGCCCAATCTGCCAATACTGCCGGCGGGCCGGCCTACCAGTATATTCACAAAGAGGCTGCATCACCATCTCTGACTGACCTGACTGATCTGGTCCCTTATATGCTCAGCCTGGTTATTCTGTTCGTTGACAAATTTCAGTAGAGAAAAACTCCAAGACTCGCCTGAAAAGATAATTGGATTAAGACATCGATCATAGACATAATGTCAATAATAGGATACATGTAAATCATAAGAATACAGGAAGATAAGATAAGTGAGTGTTTCCCAAAAATGATAGTAAGGTGGTGGGTGTGTGGGGGGCTTTCTGATGTCAGAGACACGCAACTATCATGATTGGAAAGAGAGTGTTTTTGTAGTTTCTTATGATTTATGATATGAAAACCCTGAATAAATTACTTACATATGTATTTTTTTCAGTAAAGCAACTTTGGAAAGTACATGCATACAATTGAACAGTAAGATTTTTTCAGGGGAATCTTTTTAGGGGATCTAGTGAAGGTGGTTGGTTTCAGTAGGTGTTTGATGTCAAGGTCGCTCTCTTAACTGTAACTGTAAGGTGTTGAGGGAAACCCTGTTGATATGGACCACTGTAAAGGGAAGTTACCTTGTCTGAACTTCTCCACAATTTTCTGTGGTTCTATCTCTCCAGTCACACGTTGGATGGTCTTGAGAGACATCTCCAGGTCCATTCCTTTCTCTCTCCTCTCTTCGTTCTCTGAAAGAGAGAGAGAGAGAGAGAGAGAGAAAGAGAGAGAAAGAGAGAGATTGACACATAAGTATGACAATGATCTGCGTCACCACTTAAGAATCCATTGCTTCATCATCTGTATCCAACTACAGTCATTTCACTGTGTTTGTAAAGCAACATTGCACAACAATTCGGCCCAAGTAATAGTGTTTCCCAAGAGCCGGTGTACAGTAACCATACCCTGTTTCCGGAGATCAACAGAGTTGTCTTCTTGGCTGGCCCTCTCGGTGCCTTTGATGCTCATGAAGTTCTTGAGCTGGTCGTTGTGAGCGATCACCCGCTGAAATGCACCAATCTGGCCGTTGTACTGGTCCATGTCCTTCAGCATTTTGTCCTTCAAGATCAAGGTCTTCAGCTGCATATCAAACCTATGGCAAGAGTATATGGTGAGACTAGGGGCCTATACTAAGAAGCTGGTTCAGGAGTAAACCAGGTTAAGTTAAGAGGTAAATCATCTAATTGAAGAGCCTGATTTTTCAAGAAAATGAGTCCACCAGCCTCTTCTATTAGATGATTTACCTCTTAACTTAACCTGGTTTACTCCTGAACCAGCTTCTTAGTATAAGTCCCTGGGCTTGACATTGGCATCTGCCAACTGTCCAAATGCAGGTAAAACTTGGCTGTGTCTAGAAACAATTTCAGTCTCACTTGCCACTTTGACAGGTGACTCATTCTTGATGGTGTAACAAAGCACAGTAGTTGCATCAATTGTTAGTATTTTAAATGCAAGAATATTCTAAAGAAAAACAAACTGAAAACAAAACTGTCTTGCAGAAAGACTAAACGGCTAGTGACTCAGGAAAACCACAAGCCACAGTGGACGGTGATCAAAAAGGTTAATGTCAAGCCCTGTAGACCCCAAGGTGTGCACTCAAGTTGCACTGTTGATGGCAGCACATTGTTAATGTCTTTCTGTGCCTTTATTTTTGACAGGACAGTGGAGGAGAGACAGGAACTGAGTGGGGAGAGAGAGGCGGGGAAGGATCAGCAAATGACCCGGGCCGGAATTGAACGCGGTTAGGCCGTTAGGCCACAGAAGGGCCTAATTTGTGAAATGTTTTGCCTTTCATTTGTACTTCTAAAGACTGACTTAAAAATGTGTGTGTGTGTGTCTGTGTGTACAGATGCTGGCACACATAAGGCGCTCTGTTGCGACTCCCCGTGTGACAATATGAAATACGAATACTATATCAATATCAGTATACTAAACTATATGAGCTGCACCTGAGTGAAAATCGTAAAAACGTTTCACTTTGGTAAATTATGTAAATATGCTGTTGTTGTGACAACAGTTCTGGACATCCGTTGCTGTGACAGACAATTTAGAAATTAATTGTTTATTATGGCAACCCATACGAAAGAGATGTATAAAAACTTGCGTTACGTACATAGTATATTTTTCCCTATTGAAACAGGCCGGGCTAAAAAGTACAGTACCCAATAAATACCTTCCATCAGCAGCAGCCGTGGTCTTGTTCATCACATCGCGGATGTCACGGTGAATGACCTCCAGTTCCTGATGAATGGAAGTAGATGAACACAATTTTTTCATGCATGTTTACAATGGAGGATATTGAAAAACACAACCAACAAGATGGCAACATTTTATAATAAGGGATGCATGAAAAGCATTATGAAAACTTGCTAATGATAAATAAAATATTTACAGGTTTTTTTAAATCAAACATTTACAATTTTTTTGTAAATGAATAAAAAACACACTACTAAAAAATGTGCAAAATCTTGAGCACATCATTTGTAGATGTTTTATAAAGAATTCATAAAACTTGGCAAATAATGATTAAAAAACATGTTAATGTCTTGTTCATCATTGGTTAATAATTTACTAAGCCTTTATAATGTTTGTTATGCATCCCTTGTTAGAAAGCGTTACCCACACTATTATAGGCACAGATGCAATAAAATATTCTGACCTCTCACAATTCAAATGATTCCAAATTATGAAAGCAAGTTTTGAGAATGAATGTAAATGTGAGGAATGGATGACTCTATGACCTTTTCCAGTTTGCTGTGTATGTGCTGGAACTGATTTCTGTCTATGTGCAGGAGCCTCAGGTCCTCTCGGAGCTTCCTGTTTGTGGCCAATAACATGCTGCACTGTTTATTTCTCTGCAAAGACAATAACAGCAACACTCACATCTCGCCATGTTCAACACAGATGATTGACAATATTTATGTTCAGGAACATTACTAGTCTTTGTACTCCTTTTCGGATGTGTTTTTTATACAACATTAATAGTTCAGAATGTGTTCATTCATCTGTAACATAAACACATTTTTACTAAAAAAGCTTCAATCTCAAGAGCCTGAATGCAGCTCATTATTCTCTCCAGGTTCCAAAGGCCAAACAACATATACGAGTCATCAGGCTAAAATGGGTTAAGATGTGCAAACCTGATCCAGCTTGTTCTCCAGGACCTGGCCGCTGCATCTGCCTAGCTCAGGCAGTAGTTTCTGTCTCTCACAGGCTTTGGCAATGCACTTCTCAAGTCTCGCAATCTATACAACGCAGGGCAAAATGTTACATAAATACTGGGAAAAAAAAAAACACATCTTGTTAATCGCTTGTTAATGTACAACAGCTGCCGCGCATTGTAGAGCAGCCTTCTTGGGTACCAAACCCATAACAGATTAACGTTATTATATCAAACCAGGGTCTGTTGAAACGTCACAGCGCCCCTGCCCACTGAGCCACTGCGCCCCAATTATATATATTTTAAATATATTTTGTGTGTGTGTGTATATAGGCCGACTATACACACACATGCACTATACTAGCAAAAGTATTGGCTCATGTAACAGAGGCCAACTAGCAGAGTGTGGCATGGAACGTTAGTAAACCTCCCGCCTGAAGCCTCATTGTATCGGTAGCGCTGAGCTATCGGACTGGTCCTTCAGCTCAGCGGTATCGTGCTGTGCCGCCCATGCCCGAAGCGATGCATTGGCAAGGAGGTGGCAAGTTGGAGATCCGTGGGGTGGACTGTGCAGGAACACTTCAGTCACACTCACCTGCCTTGATTCACCATATACCTATTACCTACAGTATATAATAATAATAATACATACGTTTTATATAGCACTTTTCATGGCACTAGACGCTTTACATATACAGGTATAACATAAAACAAAACACAACATTACAAAGACATACTGAGACTCAACAGAACAAAACAAACGTAGACGGTATGGTAGTGGAAGGTTATGTCCATAGAAGTGGTAGCTCTATGGAGCTATACGGTGTGGTGAAGAAGTTGGCAAATCCACGATGGGGGCGGCGGTGAAATGGCCTGGGGATTCAGAAAACCCATTGTGGCGGCAAGTTCGGTTGAGGGAGACAGACGAAACAAGCAGGTAAAGTTTCATGGAAGCGCGATAAAACGCCACTGACGGAGCCACAGAGACGCTGGTTGCGGGAGAGAGGCGAAATTGTTGTATAAACAGTATATAGACATCACCTCTTGCTTGATGGTCTTCTGGTTGCGCCTCTCTCTCTCTATTTGGGTTTCCAGGCCCCCTTGGAAGGCCAGCATATGGCAGAGGTCCTGGGAGGTCTCTTTGTCCCGATGCCTGGTCCCCTTTATCACACGCAGGTTACACAGGATCTCCTTGTGCTCCTCCTGCAGGCTCTGGATCTGTTGTCTAGTTGAAAAGTATGTATGAGTATGTTAGTTGTGTGTGTGTGTGTGTGTGTGTGTGTGTGTGTGTGTGTGTGTGTGTGTGTGTGTGTGTGTGTGTGTGTGAGAGAGAGAGAGAGAGAGAGAGAGAGAGAGAGAGAGAGAGAGAGAGAGATATTATTGTCAATATCTTATTTATATGTTCTAGTTAAACTGCACATTGGAGACTGGTCAAACGCAATTTGAAACTTTTGTGCTAATCCTGTTACATAGATTTTTACAATAAAGTACACTTGACTTGAAGTGAAAGCGAAAGTAAAAAGAGAAAGCCCAACTGGGAAACTCCATCTTCCATTCTCATTGTGACAGCACTCCACAGCACACAACAAAATTGCATTTATGCCTCACACGTGTAAGGGGGCATCCCCCAATAGCCTAAAGGGAGCAGTGCGGCGGGACGGTACCATGCTCAGGGTACCTCAGTCATAGAGGATGGGGGAGAGCACTAGACTCCTCCCACCAACCTAGCAGGTCGGGAGTCGAGCCAGCAACCTTTGGGTTACAAGTCTGACGCCATAACCGCTTACCTGCCCTAAATTGTCTGCCCTAGTTGTTAACACATCAAAGGTTTTTTATGCATATGATGTGATATAATTCAACACTATTAGGCCTACTGCTAAAGACTTTTTTGCATCGTCATGATGAGTCACTTACCGGTATTAAGGTATTTTGCCAAGATTTCTCAAAAACAAAAAAAGTGTGAGTAATGGTTAGCAAATGGTTGTGGTCCAGAATAAATTACACAAGAATATTTTCAGGTTTTCAGAGTAAAATCTGCA